>NW_027036159.1:0-12938 GCF_034236695.1 Oncorhynchus nerka
TATAGACCCAGACCCTCCTTATTGACCTAGACCCTCCTTATTGACCCAGACCCTCCTTATAGACACAGACCCTCCTTATAGACCCAGACCCTCCTTATAGACCCAGACCCTCCTTATAGACCCAGACCCTCCCTATAGACCCAGATCCTCCTTTTAAACCCAGACCCTCCTTATAGACCCAGACCCTCCCTATAGACCCAGACCCTCCTCATAGACCCAGACCTTCCCTAAAGACCCAGACCCTCCTTATAGATCCAGACTCTCCTTATTGACCCAGACCCTCCCTATAGACCCAGACCCTCCTTATAGACCCAGACCCTCCCTATAGACCCAGACCCTCCCTATAGACCCAGACCCTCCTCATAGACCCAGACCTTCCCTAAAGACCCAGACCCTCCTTATAGATCCAGACTCTCCTTATTGACCCAGACCCTCCCTATAGACCCAGACCCTCCTTATAGACCCATACCCTCCTTATAGACCCATACCCTCCGTATTGACCCAGACCCTCCCTATAGACCCAGACCCTCCTTATAGACCCAGACCCTCCTTATAGACCCAGACCCTCCTTATAGTCCCAGACCCTCCTTATAGACCCAGACCCTCCCTATAGACCCTCCCTATCGGAGTGTGTTCCTTCCTTTAACCCCATCCTGTCCAGATAGAGATCTCCATCTATGAGGACCGAGGCTCCAGTGGCTCCTGCTCAGGCTCCAGCTCTACGTCCGGCAGCAGTGCTCGGTGACCGGGTACATGTCACCTCCTCGCCACCTCCCCGGTCCCTGGAACGCTACACCCAACCACAGTGTTCGGTGACTGGGTCCACGGCACCTCTACCCCCCTGATCCCTGGAGCTCTACAACCCTGGTCCCTTAGAGAACCACCCCGACAGCAGTGCTTGGTGGGCTGGGTATGCCTCACCTACTGCAACCACAATGGCCCTGACCGTAACAAACTTGAGCTAACCGACCGAACATTCGATCGCAACTGAACCACATGGACTGAAGCAGATCAAGCTGAATCTATCAACGTTGGGAATATTGACGATTTAAAATTGCATTTTGGTTACGTCCCAAATGACAGCTTCTTCAGGCCCTGGTAAAAAAGACACTATATAGGGAGCCATTTGGGACACAAGTCCTCCTATAGTGCACTAGTTTGGGGCTCTGGTTAAAAGTAGTGCACTAGTTTGGGGCTCTGGTTAAAAGTAGTGCACTGTGTTTGAAGATAGTAGTGTTCAAGATAGGGACTAGGGTGTCATTTGATATGGAACGATGATGGACTACTACACACCTACCTGTATTCATTAGTGCACATCGTAGTGAAACTTTGAACCAGGGAAAACAGTTCTTATTGGACACGTTTCAGGTAGTCCCTCTACTGTTTCAGTTGGTTTTCTGCCGTTTGCTGTCTTGTGAATAGGCCCACGACCCAGACACGTACTGTAGGAGATCTAGGGTACTTCCCAAATGGCACCTTATTCCCTATATAGTGTTCTAATTCTGACCTGGGCCCTAGTAGTGCACTATATAGGGAATAGGGAGCCATTTGGGATGTAGCACTACACAGCTTGGCTGAGATGTAAACCACATGGATGGGCTGATAGTAGCAAACAGATGAATGCAGCTCGTTCCATCCAGAGACATATATATTAGCCTGTATAAATGGCTCAGGTACCATCCACTGGTCAGTGTCACGATGCAGCTTGGTATCAAACACTCCACAACCCAGCTATCCTCGTCTTCAGTGCTGAACCACCAGCTCTCCTAGATCATGATTATGCAAATACACAGCTACCTGTATAGACTATGTAGCATCCTTTAACATAGTGTTCTTCAGTCCTGGTGTTTTAGTGCTCGCCTGGAACAAAAGCCTGCACCAGGACCCTGTAATAAAGTCATGAACAATTCTTCCTGCACGCGCACAAACACTGCTTCCTTTTTGCTACACAAACCCTCCTCCAAAGAACCATAAACTGCCAAAATGTCATTATTTATTGATGTGAAAAGCGTCTGCCTTTTTATTTTCATCTGGGACATGTTTATGCAAAGTGAGGGAACTGGAACCTTCATTAAAGTAGAGAACTGGAATTTTCATTAAGTAGAGAACTGGAACAGCTAATTAAAGTAGAGAACTGGAACCTTCATTAAAGTAGAGAACTGGAACCTTCATTAAAAGTGAGAGAACTGGAACCTTCATTAAAGTAGAACTGAACCTTCATAAAAGTAGAGAACTGGAACCTTCATTAAAGTGAGAACTGGAACCTTCATTAAAGTGAGAACTGGAACCTTCATAAAAGTAGAGAACTGGAACCTTCCTTCCAAGTAGAGAACTGGAACCTTCATAAAAGTAGAGAACTGGAACCTTCATTAAAGTAGAGAACTGGAACCTTCATAAAAGTAGAGAACTGGAACCTTCATTAAAGTAGAGAACTGGAACCTTCATTAAAGTAGAGAACTGGAACCTTCATTAAAGTAGAGAACTGGAACCTTCATAATGCTTGTTGTTGTTGTTGTTGTTTGATTCTCATGATCAGAAGAACTTTAATAAATAACCACTGCTCTTCCATCACTCCATTTTAACATGTCATTCTTTTTCACTGTAAGGGAAATACCCACTGGGCACACACTGGTTTAGAATTCCATGGCATTTCAGTGGAATAGACGTTGAATTGACTTCTCTAGTCTGGTAAGTATCTTCTCTCTCCCCAGAACCTAATCAAGCATCTGATGCAATTATGTGAGATTTTCGATCTGGGTTTCCGAGATTACATTCAGTATCACACCGTTTTCAAACTGTTACAGACAACATGCCTAAACGTTCCATTCACTTTCTGATGCTCCAGACCATCACACACAATGATTGCCAAAGGCCTTATTATTTGATCCAACTGAGCATGCTGCCCCCAAAAAAGAAGTTCATAGTTGTCCAGAGTTGAGGGGTCAAGGGTCACTCCTTCTAGCATCATACATGTCAAAGTTCATCCGGTAGGACCTTGACACTCCTGGAGCATCATTGAGTCCATGGGAGGGCTGTGGTCAAAAGTAGTGCACGATATAGGGATTGACCAGGGCTGTTGTCAAAAGTAGTGCACTATATAGGGATTGACCAGGGCTGTTGTCAAAAGTAGTGCACTATATAGGGATTGACCAGGGCTGTTGTCAAAAGTAGTGCACTATATAGGGATTGACCAGGGCTGTTGTCAAAAGTAGTGCACTATATAGGGATTGACCAGGGCTGTTGTCAAAAGTAGTGCACGATATAGGGATTGACCAGGGCTGTTGTCAAAAGTAGTGCACGATATAGGGATTGACCAGGCTGTTGTGGAACTCAGTCAACAATAAGAGGATTGACCAGGGGCTGTTGTTCAGACCATGGAGGGCCACTAGAAATAGGGGGAGAGCCCAGGGCTGTTGTCAGGAAGAGTGGACCCCCTGGAAGAACGGAGCTACAGGGGCTGAGAGATGGAGAAAGAGGGTAGTAACGTCAGTGGGTACCGTCTAGGGTTAGTCTGAAGTTGACCAGGCTACCATTTGGAACTCAGTAAGCAATCCCCAGGGTTAGTCATGTGACTGAGTGGGGCCTCAGGGTTATCTCCGTTCAGAGTGGGCACCGCCCAGGGTTATCTAGAGGGTAGTAAGGAGGAGAGCTTCCAGGGAGGAGGGTACCGTCGGGTTGAGGAGGGGACCCCCTGGTTAGTGAGGGCAGTAACTACCGTCTAGGTTAGTGATGGAGAAAGAGGGTCTAGGGTTAGTGAGGGTTGAGTGGGTACCGTCTAGGGTTAGTCTGAGGGTAGTAAACGAGTGGGTGCACCGTCTAGGGTTATCTGAGGTTGAGGGTAGGGTTAGTCTGAGGGTAGTGACAGCGTCTAGGGTTATCTGAGGGTAGTAACGAGTGGGCACCGTCTAGGTTAGTCTGAGGGTAGTAACGAGTGGGTACCGTCTAGGGTTAGTCTGAGGGTAGTAACGAGTGGGCAACCGTCTAGGGTTAGTCTGAGGGTAGTAACGAGTGGGTACCGTCTAGGGGTTAGGGTAGTGGGTGGGTACCGTCTAGGGTTAGTGAGGGTAGTAACGAGTGGGTACCGTCTAGGGTTAATCTGAGGGTAGCAACGAGTGGGTACCGTCTAGGGTTATCTGAGGTAGTAAACGAGTGGGTACCGTCTAGGGTAGTGAGGGTAGTGATGAGTGGGTACCGTCTAGGGTTAATCTGAGGTAGTGACGAGTGGGTACCGTCTAGGGTTAGTCTGAGGGTAGTGACTGAGTGGGTACCGTCTAGGGTTAGTCTGAGGGTAAGTGACGTGAGGTACAGTGGGTACCGTCTAGGGTTAGTCTGAGGGTAGTAACGAGTGGGTACGTCTAGGTTGGGGTCTGAGGGTAGTAACGAGTGGGTACCGTCTAGGGTTAGTCTGAGGGTAGTAACGAGTGGGTACCGTCGTCTGGGTTACCGTCTGAGGGTAGCAACGAGTGGGCACCGTCTAGGGTTAGTCTGAGGGTAGTAACGAGTGGGTACCGTCTAGGTTAGTCTGAGGGTAGTGAAAGTGGGCACCGTCTAGGGTTAGTCTGAGGGTAGTAAACCAGTGGGTACGGTCTAGGGGTTAGTCTGAGGGTAGTAACGAGTGGGTACCGTCTAGGGTTAGTCTGAGGGTAGTGACGAGTGGGCACCGTCTAGGGTTAGTCTGAGGGGTTAGGCACCGTGAGGGTTAGTGAGGGTAGTGAGTGGCACCGTCTAGGGTTATCTGATCTG
Source organism: Oncorhynchus nerka (assembly GCF_034236695.1). Classification (NCBI taxonomy): domain Eukaryota; kingdom Metazoa; phylum Chordata; class Actinopteri; order Salmoniformes; family Salmonidae; genus Oncorhynchus; species Oncorhynchus nerka. The sequence goes on from NW_027036159.1 coordinate 4,744, forward strand.
CAGTGGGTACCGTCTAGTTAGTCTGAGGGTAGTAACGCAGTGGGTACCGTCTAGTGCTCTGAAGTTAGTCTGAGGGTAGTAACGAGTGGGTACAAATCTAGGGTTAGTCTGAGGTAGTACGGGATGGGGTACCGTCTAGGGTTAGTCTGGGGGGTAGTGACGAGTGGGTACCGTCTAGGGTTAGTCTGAGGGTGGTGCAACGGTGGGTACCGTCTAGGGTTGAATCTGAGGGTAGTGACGAGTGGGTACCGTCTAGGGTTAGTCTGAGGGTAGTGACGAGTGGGTACCGTCTAGGTTATCTGAGGGTAGTGGGTGTGTGCGGTGGGTACCGTCTAGGTTAGTCTGAGGGTAGTGACAGTGGGTACCGTCTAGGGTTAGTCTGAGGGTAGTGACGAGTGGGTACCGTCTAGGTTAGTCTGAGGGTAGTAGCGAGTGGGTACCGTCTAGGGTTAGTCTGAGGGTAGTAACGAAAGTGGGCACCGTCTAGGGTTAGTCTGAGGGTAGTAAACAAGTGGGTACCGTCTAGGGTTAGTCTGAGGGTAGTAAGTGGGAAATGGGTACCGTCTAGGGTTAGTCTGAGGGTAGTAACGAGTGGGTACCGTCTAGGGTTAGTCTGAGGGTAGTAACAGTGGGTACCGTCTAGGGTTAGTCTGAGGGTAGTAACGAGTGGGTACCGTCTAGGGTTAGTCTGAGGGTAGTAGCAGTGGGTACCGTCTAGGGTTAGTCTGAGGGTAGTGACGAGTGGGTACCGTCTAGGGGTTGAGGTCTGAGTGGGTAGTCTAGGGATCTGGGTACCGAGTGGTACGTCTAGGTTAGTCTGAGGGTAGTAACGAGTGGGTACCGTCTAGGGTTAGTCTGAGGGTAGTAACGAGTGGGTACCGTAATGCTAGGGTTAGTCTGAGGTAGTGACGAGTGGGTACCGTCTAGGGTTAGTCTGAGGGTAGTGGACCGTCAGGGAGTGGGGCACCGTCTAGGGTTAGTCTGAGGGTAGTGACGAGTGGGTACCGTCTAGGGTTAGTCTGAGGGTAGTGCGAGTGGGTACCGTCTAGGGTTAGTCTGAGGGTAGTGACGAGTGGGTACCGTCTAGGTTAGTCTGAGGGTAGTAACGAGTGGGTACCGTCTAGGTTAGTCTGAGGGAGGTAGTAAACCAATCTAGGGTTAGTCTGAGGTATTAGCAGTGGTGCCGTCTAGGGTTAGTCTGAGGAGGGTGGGTACCGTCTAGGGTTAAGGTATGTAGAGTGGGTACGGTCTAGGGTTAGTCTGAGGGTAGAAAATCTAGTGGGTACCGTCTAGGGGTTAGTCTGAGGTAGGTGGAGTGGGTCTGAGTCTAGGTTAGTCTGAGGGTATGATGAGTGGGTACCGTCTAGGGTTAATCTGAGGGTAGTGAGTGGGTACCGTCTAGGGTTAGTCTGAGGGTAGTGATGAGTGGGTACCGTCTAGGGTTAATCTGAGGTGGCCCAGTGGGTACCGTCTAGGGTTAGTCTGAGGTAGTAACGAGTGGGTACCGTCTAGGGTTAGTCTGAGGGTAGTAACGCAGTGGGTACCGTCTAGGGTTAGTCTGAGGGTAGCAACGAGTGGGTACCGTCTAGGTTAGTCTGAGGGTAGTAACGAGTGGGTACCGTCTAGGTTAGTCTGAGGGTAGTAACAGTGGGTACCGTCTAGGGTTAGTCTGAGGGGGTAGTGACGAGTGGGTACCGTCTAGGGTTAGTCTGAGGGTAGTAACGAGTGGGTACCGTCTAGGGTTAGTCTGAGGGTAGTAACGAAAGTGGGTACCGTCTAGGGTTAATCTGAGGGTAGTAACAGTGGGTACCGTCTAGGGTTAGTCTGAGGGTAGTAACGAGTGGGTACTGTCTAGGGGTTAGTCTGAGTAACGAGTGGGTACTGTTGGTAGGTAAAAGGAGAGGGAACGAGGAGGAGAGCACCAGGCATATCATCAGCCCCCTCCATCCCTCTCTACTCACCCACACATGCCCTCCCGTCCTTGGTGGGCTTGTGGCCCCTGGAACATGTCTTCCTGGGGCCACAGTTATAGTGGCCGTAGGTGTTGATGCAGACTGGACTTGGCTCTTAGGGCACACTGGGGGCCCACTCTGTTGCTTACACTCGTTGTTGTCTGGGGGAGGGTGTTAAGGATTTCATCCCAACAAACATTTGGTTGATAAAATATTTTCATAACTAAATATTTTCTTGAAAGAGAGTCTGATTCACTAGTTGTTGTCTGGCACGGGGCAGGGGAGGGCCAGGGTGGTTGGTGAGGGAGATGGGAGGGGGGGTAGTGAGGCATGAGGTAGTGAGACAAGGGGCGGGTGAATAGAGGGGGTTGGGGGGCAGTGTGAGGGAGAAGGGTCAGATGGAGGGATGGAAAAGGTATGGGAATAATTGATTACGGATAAGATCTTGTGCTTTGAAAAGATAGTTGGATTCCATCAATGTTGTTGTATTGATTTATTAGGGATGGTTAATTATTCTAAAACAAAAGAGCAAAGGGGAACAGTTTGACTTGTCAAGAAAAACAAAGAAAAGTAGAACAATAAGTTAACACTTACAGAGAAGATGACACTTATGAAAGATCGAAGCAAAACAGAGATAATCTACTAGTTCAAATGACAAACCAAATGGAGTGTCATTGGTCTTCGATAGTATACATTATCTTGATGACAAGGCATATTTATTTTATTTTTTTGCTTCAAGGCATCTCATTCACTGCCCTCATATACCTGCAGAGATAGAGAGGACCAGAGAGGAGCGAGAATGAGAGAGCGAGCAGAACTTAATTTATTCATCTGTATGTTTTACTATATTGTAAATGTTGTTATATTCCATCTATTCTCTGCCAGACAAGACAGATCTACATACCTGCACAGCGGCCATTCTTGACAAAGAATCCTTCCCCACACTGAAAAAGACCAGGACATCAGTTCAAAGACATTTCCCAGCTCCACCATTTTGAATGCTAACAGAATGTAGTTGATGATTCCGTCTCTTCTATTTCATCTGATGCTGTTGGGAGAAAGTCTAACATGCTGACTGCACCGGGCGGCCGCATGTTGATTTTGTCCACCCACACCAGACGCGATCAGAACACGTTGAAATATCAAATTAACTTTGAACCAACTATATTAATTTGGAGACCGGTTGAAAAGCATTAAACATTTATGGCAATTCAGCTAGCTTGCTGTTGCTAGCTAATTTGTCCTGGGATATAAACATTGGGTTGTTATTTTACCTGAAATGCACAAGGTCCTCTACTTTGACAATTAATCCGAGTTTGTTTCTAGAAATCTCTCCTCCTTCAGGCTTCTTCTTCTTTGGACTTTATATGGCAGTTGGCAAACAACTTTAAGGTGCATTACCACCACCAACTGGACTGGAGTGTGGACCTCAGTTCATCTTTCAATCACACACGTGGGGCCTCCCGGGTGGCGCAGTGGTTAAGGGCGCTGTACTGCAGCGCCAGCTGTGCCACCAGAGACTCTGGGTTTGCGCCCAGGCGACGGACAATTGGCCTAGGTTGCCAGGTGCACGGTGTTTCCTCCGACACATTGGTGCGGCTGGCTTCCGGGTTGGATATCGGATGTGTGCTGTGTTAAGAAGCAGTGCGGCTTGGTTGGGTTGTGTATCGGAGGACTCATGACTTTCAACCTTCGTCTCTCCTGAGCCCGTACGGGAGTTGTAGCAATGAGACAAGATAGTAGCTCCTAAACAATTAGATACCATGAAATTGGGGAGAAAAAGGGGTAAAATTCAACAACAAAAAAACAAAAACAAAAAAAATCACCCACGTGGTTTATATGCTACTAAAAACCAATGAGGAGATCGGAGAGGCGGGACTTGCACCAAATAGAATCAAGTTCTATTTTAGCGCCTTTTTACACAGACACTCATTGACGCGCGCGAGCACTGTGGATGCACTGTGTGAGGTCAGCATGTAACGGTTAGGAATCTCCACACAATGTAATTAAACAGAAAAACTACTGTTGTCATTGGGTAAGAATGTAGTCGCTGGTGATGGATTGGCTGAAACTTTTACCCAGGGTCATAGTTCATATGTCGTGGTGTAAGTCCGCAGAGCGTACCTGGGTATCAGGGGTCACTCCTCCCCCTCTTTAGGGTAGCCAATCTCCATCACAGAGTTCATGTCACTAGGCTGTAGTGGGCGGGCCACGGAACGGCCATCCGGCCAATAGACCTCCACCACGGTGACCTCGTCCTTGCCTGTGAGCCAATGTGAAGAAAGGAAGATAAATACACAAGCTATCCAGAACTACTAGCTAATATGTCTACAAGATGTCTACTGCACAGGAGGTTGGTGGCACCTTAAATCGGGCAGAACAGGCGTGTGGTAATGACTGGAGCGGAATGGTATCAAATACATCCAATTATTTCAAGGTGTTTGATGCCATTCAATGTGCTCCGTTCCAGACATTATTATGAGCCGTCCTCCCCTCAGCAGCCTCCACTGCGCCCTATGCACTCGTGGAGATCTGAGAGGATTTGATTGGGAGAAGCAGTATGGCGAAACTTCCACATCCTAGCCAGAGGGGAAATTGGAGCAATTATCATATTGACTGCAGCTATTAAATCCTTTCAGATCTCTACAAGTACATAGGGTCTAGGGGTCCATTTGGGATTAGGCCGTAAATGGGAAGTAAACAGGAAGTTACCCAGTCCAAAGTGGGCGACAGGCTCCATCTCACAGAGGTACCCGAGCCGCTGTCGATGATGCGCATGAGAGCCCCACTCCGATTGGTGTAGGCCGTGACCCGGGCCCCGCGGGCGAAGGAGCCGAACCGCGTGCGAGGGATTACACGCAGCCAGTGATTGGACGAGCCCTGTCAGGGTCAAAGGTCAGAGGGTAAACCTGATGGGTCAGGAATATGTCGGGTGATATCATGGGCCCTGTTCAAACACTTGAGTTCATCCTCCTTCCTTCCATATAAATATGATAATAAACAAGGAGATAACACATTGATTTGGAATCGTCGCCTTGCATTAAAATATCTAAATGAAATCTCATCCGCTTGCAGTAATTCTCCACCAGGGGACAGTAATGAGGTCGTGACCATAGAGAGAAAAGGGGGTCTGGATGGATAGAACCCGTTGGAGCAGGATCAGTACTCCAGCACTGCTGTTCAATCACCAATATTAGCATAGAGCTTGAAATAAGAAGAAAATGGACTACTTTAAAATGGAGAAAGCCCATGCTGTCACAGGAGCCATTATGGCTATACAGTATGGGTAGACTGTACACCAGGGGTCCCCAAACTTTTTCCTGTGAGGGCCACATAACTTTTCCCTTCTCTGATGGGGGGCCGGTGTCAGTTTGTAACAGAAAAAGTGTGACGATCGTAGGGGAGCTTAAAAATTTTATTGTTTTCCAGAAAGCCACACATAACCAAATAACCCTTTCCAGGTTCTTTACAGAAAAAAAGTCAGGAAACAAATAATAACACTATTAATGAAATAAATAATAACTAAATAACCCCCCTCTGAGTTCTTCACAGAAAAAACAGGAAATAAATAATAACTAAATAACTCTCTCTGGGTTCTTCATAGAAAAAAAAGCCATGGAACATTAACTTTCTGTCGTGCCATGCACAATCTTAACAGATAAAAGTTCAGCTCAGTTGTCAGAGCAGAATCTCTCTGACACATATGAGCAGTCTCTTAAAGTTCTTGTGTTTCTTCCTTATAATCCTTTTGTAGGTTCCAGTAGGCTTGTAGACACCGCTGTTTGCAGCTCTCTCTCATCAACTTCCCTGTGAAAACCACAAAAGAAGCAGGTTGAGAAACTGAACTAAGTGATACAGCACCTACACAGCACAATACATTTCACTACCAGTATGGTTGTAAAGATGGATTTTATCCCAGTAGATTTTATTATGATTATATTTGTTTATGCTCAGAATGACTCATTCAAGTCAGAAAAGTGAGCTTACCTATGTATGTTCATCAGTGTGAACTGTGGGCCTGGCTGGTGAGAAGTTGAATATCAGGTTCCATTCTAGTTACAGCCAGTCTCAAGCACTGATGCAAATGTTCATCTGTCAATCTTGATCTCATCGGGGTTTTCAGCAGTTTCATGCGAGAAAAGGTTTTCTCGCAGATATACGTGCTGCCAAAAAACTGTGGACATTTTCACTGCGTGTTTTTTGATGTTTGGATATGTGTCGTTTGGGAGGGCGGCATAGAAGTCAATGAGACTGTTGGGCTTGAATGCGTCTTTCAGAACATCACAGTTCTGTAACTCAGCCAACTCAAACTGATATGAAGGCTGGGAATAAAAATGAGCAGTTGCGCTGTGTCTTGCACGTCCGTGCTCTCATCCAGTGCTAATGAAAAAAGTCAAATTCTTTTGTCTTCTGCTGCAGCTGGGCATATACATTACTCCCGATTTCTTCAACGCGTCTGGTGATTGTACTCGCCGACAGACTTACGGCATTAAATGCATCTTTCTTCTCGGGACACACCTCCTCCGCGACATCCATCCATACATTCTTAACAAACTCTCCGTCAGTGAAAGGCTTACCGCTTCTTGCTATCAGTTTAGCAACCCAAAGCTGGCCCGAACGGATGCCTGGTTCAGCTGAGCTTGGCGTACAAATGTATTCTGCTGAGATAGTAGTCCACTTTTTAGCTTTGAGAGTTTGTCTGCTCGTATTTGGCCTTGCAAGCTATCGTACTTGTCTTTGTGACGGGATTCATAGTGTCGGCGAAGATTGTATTCTTTGAATACCGCCACCGTCTCTTGACAGATGAGACAAACAGCCTTTTCTTTGCATTGAACAAAAAAAAAAATGTTTGTCCACTGCAGGTTAAATACCCTGCATTCTGAATCAATTTTTCTCTTACCTAACCTTTTCGCCATTATTCCGTTCTCTCTTTGACAGGGCCGGGCCTAGGATCTGGAGGCCAAATAGGAAAAAAATTCGATAGCGTCTCTGGTATTGTTCAGAGGGCCGGGCCAAATGTGCTGACGTGCCGTATCCGGCCCGCGGGCCGTAGTTTGGTGACCACTGCTGTACACTGTCCCTCTCTCAGCACATATCAAAGCTGCAGGCTAAAGTTCAATCTAGACTTGGTTTCCTCTATCGTAGTCGCTCCTCTTTCACCCCAGCTGCCAAACTAACCCTGATTCAGATGACCATCCTATCAATGCTAGATTACAGGTCAGCAGGTAAGGGTGCTCTCGAGCGGCTAGATGTTCTAGATTCGGCCATCAGATTTGCCACCAACGCTCCTTATAGGACACATCACTGCACTCAATACTCATCATCTCTGTATACCCGTCGCAAGACCTACTGGTTGATGCTTATTTATAAACCCCCCCCAAGATATCTACTGCAGCCCACATCCTCCCCATACAACATCCCTTCTGCCAGTCACATTCTGTTAAAGGTCCCCAAAGCACATACATCCCTGGGCCACTCCTCTTTTCAGTTCGCTGCAGCTAGCGACTGGAACGAGCTGCAACAAACACTCAAACTGGACAGTTTTATCTCAATCTCTTCATTCAAAGACTCAATCATGGACCCTCTTACTGACATTTGTTGCTCCTTTGCATGATGTATTGTTGTCTCTACCTTCTTGCCCAATAATGTTTGTACCATGTTTTGTGCAGCTACCATGTTGTTGTCATGTTGAGTTGCTACCATGTTGTTGTCATGTTGAGTTGCTACCATGCTGTGTTGTCATGTGTTGCTGCCTTGCTATGTTGTCATGTTGAGTTGCTACCATGTTGTTGTCATGTTGAGTTGCTACCATGCTGTGTTGTCATGTGTTGCTGCCTTGCTATGTTGTCATGTTGAGTTGCTACCATGTTGTTGTCATGTTGAGTTGCTACCATGCTGTGTTGTCATGTGTTGCTGCCTTGCTATGTTGTCATGTTGAGTTGCTACCATGTTGTTGTCATGTTGAGTTGCTACCATGTTGTTGTCATGTGTTGCTGCCTTGCTATGTTGTTGTCTTAGGTCTCTCTTTATGTAGTGTTGTCTCGCTTGTCGGGATGTGCATTTTGTCCTATATTTATATGTTATTTTTATTTATTGAATATATATATATTTTAATCCCAGCCCCCATCCTCGTAGGAGGTCTTTTGCCTTTTGGTAGGGCGTCATTGTAAATAAGAATTTGTTCTTAAGAATTGCCCTAGTTTAATAAAATAAATATATTATAAATATGGCAAAGATGCGCCG
>NW_027036160.1:0-2500 GCF_034236695.1 Oncorhynchus nerka
CATTCTGTAACTGGGGTAGGTCCACACCATTCTGTAACTGGGGGTAGGCCCACACCATTCTGTAACCGGGGGTAGGTCCACACCATTCTGTAACCGGGGGTAGGTCCACACCATTCTGTAACTGGGGGTAGGTCCACACCATTCTGTAACCGGGGGTAGGTCCACACCATTCTGTAACTGGGGTAGGTCCACACCATTCTGTAACTGAGGTAGGCTCCACACCATTCTGTAACTGGGGGTAGGTCCACACCATTCTGTAACCCACACCATTCTGTAACTGGGGGTAGGCCCACACCATTCTGTAACTGGGGGTAGGCCCACACCATTCTGTAACTGGGGGTAGGTCCACACCATTCTGTAACTGGGGGTAGGCCCACACCATTCTGTAACTGGGGGTAGGACCACACCATTCTGTAACTGGGGGTAGGACCACACCATTCTGTAACTGGGGGTAGGCCCACACCATTCTGCAACTGGGGGTAGGCCCACACCATTCTGTAACTGGGGGTAGGTCCACACCATTCTGTAACTGGGGGTAGGCCCACACCATTCTGTAACTGGGGGTAGGTCCACACCATTCTGTATCCCACACCATTCTGTAACTGGGGGTAGGTCCACACCATTCTGTATCCCACACCATTCTGTAACTGGGGGTAGGTCCACACCATTCTGTAACCCACACCATTCTGTAACTGGGGGTAGGCCCACACCATTCTGTAACTGGGGGTAGGTCCACACCATTCTGTAACTGGGGGTAGGTCCACACCATTCAGTAACTGGGGGTAGGTCCACACCATTCTGTAACTGGGGGTAGGACCACACCATTCTGTAACTGGGGGTAGGACCACACCATTCTGTAACTGGGGGTAGGTCCACACCATTCTGTAACTGGGGGTAGGCCCACACCATTCTGTAACTGGGGGTAGGTCCACACCATTCTGTAACCCACACCATTCTGTAACTGGGGGTAGGCCCACACCATTCTGTAACTGGGGGTAGGCCCACACCATTCTGTAACTGGGGGTAGGTCCACACCATTCTGTAACTGGGGGTAGGCCCACACCATTCTGTAACTGGGGGTAGGACCACACCATTCTGTAACTGGGGGTAGGACCACACCATTCTGTAACTGGGGGTAGGCCCACACCATTCTGCAACTGGGGGTAGGCCCACACCATTCTGTAACTGGGGGTAGGTCCACACCATTCTGTAACTGGGGGTAGGCCCACACCATTCTGTAACTGGGGGTAGGTCCACACCATTCTGTATCCCACACCATTCTGTAACTGGGGGTAGGTCCACACCATTCTGTATCCCACACCATTCTGTAACTGGGGGTAGGTCCACACCATTCTGTAACCCACACCATTCTGTAACTGGGGGTAGGCCCACACCATTCTGTAACTGGGGGTAGGCCCACACCATTCTGTAACTGGGGGTAGGCCCACACCATTCTGTAACGGGGGGTAGGTCCACACCATTCTGTAACTGGGGGTAGGACCACACCATTCTGTAACTGGGGGTAGGCCCACACCAGTCTGTAACTGGGGGTAGGTCCACACCATTCCAACACAGAACAGCTGCTTTTTTTAACATACTAATGACCTGTTTTTGGAAAATCAATCTGGAAACACTGGACAGGTCCTTTGTGTGTCTCTGTGTGTCTCTGTGTGTCTCTGTTTCTCTGTGTGTGTCTCTGTGTGTCTCCTACTTTCTTCATATTTCTCTCCTTTCCCTCATTTGACAATTTCTCCTCTCTTCACTCTGCCTCACCCACCTTTCCTCTCTCTGTGTCTCTCTGTCTGTCTGTCTGTCTCTCTGTCTGTCTATCTCTCTGTTTCTCTCTCGGTCTCTCTCTCGGTCTCGCTCGCTCTCTCTCTCTGTCTCGCTCTCTCTCTCTGTCTCGCTCTCTCTCTCTGTCTCGCTCTCTCTCTGTCTCGCTCTCTCTCTCTGTCTCGCTCTCTCGGTCTCGCTCTCTCTCTCGGTCTCGCTCACTCTCTCGGTCTCGCTCTCTCTCTCTCTCTCTCGGTCTCTCTCTTTCTCGGTCTCGCTCTCGGTCTCTCTCTCTCTCGGTCTCGCTCTCAGTCTCTCTCTCTCGGTCTCGCTCTCGGTCTCTCTCTCTCGGTCTCGCTCTCTCTCTCGGTCTCTCTCTCGGTCTCTCTCGGTCTCTCTCTCTCTCTCGGTCTCTCTCTCTCTCTCGGTCTCGCGCTCTCTCTCGGTCTCGCTCTCTCGTCTCGCTCTCGCTCTCTCTCTCTCTCTCTCGGTCTCTCTCGTCTCTCGGTCTCGCTCTCTCGGTCCCTCTCTCGCTCTCGCTCTCTCTCGGTCTCTCTCTCGGTCTCTCTCGGTCTCTCTCTCTCTCTGGTCTCTCTCTCTCTCTCGTCTCTCTCTCTGTCTCTGTCTCGCTCTCTCTCTCTCGTCTCTCTCTCTCGGTCTCGCTTCTTCTCTCTCGGTCTCGCTCTCTGTCTCTCTTTCTGTCTCTCTCTCTCGCTCTCTCTCTCTC
>NW_027036160.1:10000-12939 GCF_034236695.1 Oncorhynchus nerka
CATGTTGTGGTGTTGTAGTTCTGCTGGAGACATCATGCTGTGGTCATGTTGTAGTTCTATGGAGACATCATGCTGTGGTGTTGTAGTTCTATGGAGACATCATGGTGTAGTGTTGTAGTTCTATGGAGACATGAGCACATCATGCTGTGGTGTTGTAGTTCTATGGAGACATCATGTTGTGGTGTTGTAGTTCTATGGAGACATCATGCTGTTGTGTTGTAGTTCTATGGAGACATCATGGTGTGGTGTTGTAGTTCTATGGAGACATCATGCTGTGGTGTTGTAGTTCTATGGAGACATCATGTTGTGGTGTTGTAGTTCTATGGAGACATCATGCTGTGGTGTTGTAGTTCTATGGAGACATCATGCTGTGGTGTTGTAGTTCTATGGAGACATCATGGTGTGGTGTTGTAGTTCTATGGAGACATCATGGTGTGGTGTTGTAGTTCTATGGAGACATCATGTTGTGGTGTTGTAGTTATATGGAGACATCATGTTGTAGTTCTATGGAGACATCATGTTGTGGTGTTGTAGTTCTATGGAGACATCATGGTGTGGTGTTGTAGTTCTATGGAGACATCATGTTGTGGTGTTGTAGTTCTATGGAGACATCATGTTGTAGTTCTATGGAGACATCATGTTGTGGTGTTGTAGTTCTATGGAGACATCATGTTGTAGTTCTATGGAGACATCATGGTGTGGTGTTGTAGTTCTATGGAGACATCATGGTGTAGTTCTATGGAGACATCATGGTGTTGTAGTTCTATGGAGACATCATGCTGTGGTGTTGTAGTTCTATGGAGACATCATGGTGTGGTGTTGTAGTTCTACGGAGACATCATGCTGTGGTGTTGTAGTTCTATGGAGACATCATGTTGTGGTTCTATGGAGACATCATGTTGTGGTTCTATGGAGACATCATGCTGTGGTGTTGTAGTTCTATGGAGACATCATGTTGTGGTGTTGTAGTTCTATGGAGACATCATGCTGTTGTGTTGTAGTTCTATGGAGACATCATGCTGTGGTGTTGTAGTTATATGGAGACATCATGTTGTGGTGTTGTAGTTCTATGAAGACATCATGCTGTTGTGTTGTAGTTCTATGGAGACATCATGCTGTGGTGTTGTAGTTCTATGGAGACATCATGTTGTAGTTCTATGGAGACATCATGTTGTGGTGTTGTAGTTCTATGGAGACATCATGGTGTTGTAGTTCTATGGAGACATCATGCTGTGGTGTTGTAGTTCTATGGAGACATCATGCTGTGGTGTTGTAGTTCTATGGAGACATCATGCTGTGGTGTTGTAGTTCTATGGAGACATCATGCTGTTGTGTTGTAGTTCTATGGAGACATCATGCTGTGGTGTTGTAGTTCTATGGAGACATCATGTTGTAGTTCTATGGAGACATCATGCTGTGGTGTTGTAGTTCTATGGAGACATCATGCTGTGGTGTTGTAGTTCTATGGAGACATCATGTTGTGGTGTTGTAGTTCTATGGAGACATCATGTTGTGGTGTTGTAGTTCTATGGAGACATCATGCTGTGGTGTTGTAGTTCTATGGAGACATCATGCTGTGGTGTTGTAGTTCTATGGAGACATCATGTTGTGGTGTTGTAGTTCTATGGAGACATCATGGTGTGGTGTTGTAGTTCTATGGAGACATCATGCTGTTGTAGTTCTATGGAGACATCATGGTGTGGTGTTGTAGTTCTATGGAGACATCATGCTGTGGTGTTGTAGTTCTATGGAGACATCATGGTGTGGTGTTGTAGTTCTATGGAGACATCATGCTGTTGTGTTGTAGTTCTATGGAGACATCATGGTGTGGTGTTGTAGTTCTATGGAGACATCATGTTGTAGTTCTATGGAGACATCATGGTGTTGTACTGCATGTGGTAGCTGCAGTGTCTCCGCGACCAGGCCCTGTTGCAGTGTCTGTTCTATGGAGACATCATGCTGTGGTGTTGTAGTTCTATGGAGACATCATGCTGTGGTGTTGTAGTTCTATGGAGACATCATGGTGTTGTAGTTCTATGGAGACATCATGCTGTTGTGGATGTATGGACAGTGTAACAGTGTCTCTCCCCTACCAGGCCCTGTACCAGCTGGATGTATGGACAGTGGGGTATCATGTTAGTAACAGTGTCTCCCCCCTACCAGGCCCTGTACCAGCTGGATGTATGGACAGTAACAGTGTCTCCCCTGCTGTAGGCCCTGTACCAGCTGGATGTATGGACAGTGTGACACAGTGTCTCCCCCTACCAGGCCTCTGTACCAGCTGGATGTATGGAACAGTCAACAGTGTCTCCCCCCTACCAGGCCCTGTACCAGCTGGATGTATGGACAGTGTAACAGTGTCTCCCCCCTACCAGGCCCTGTACCAGCTGGATGTATGGACAGTGTAACAGTGTCTCCCCCCTACCAGGCCCTGTACCAGCTCGCCCCGGATGAGAAGAGGAAGGACTGTGGAATCAGAATGTTGGAAACGTACTTCAACAACGGGGTGAGTAGCCAATCAGAGTAGGTTTACGGGGTGAGTAGCCAATCAGAGTAGGTTTACGGGGTGAGTAGCCAATCAGAGTAGGTTTACGGGGTGAGTAGCCAATCAGGGGTTCGGGTGAGTAGCCAATCAGAGTAGGTTTACGGGGTGAGTAGCCAATCAGAGTAGGTTTACGGGGTGAGTAGCCAATCAGAGTAGGTTTACGGGGTGAGTAGCCAATCAGAGTAGGTTTACGGGGTGAGTAGCCAATCAGAGTAGGTTTACGGGGTGAGTAGCCAATCAGAGTAGGTTTACGCGGTGAGTAGCCAATCAGAGTAGGTTTACGGGGTGAGTAGCCAATCAGAGTAGGTTTACGGGGTGAGTAGCCAATCAGAGTAGGTTTACGGGGTGAGTAGCCAATCAGAGTAGGTTTACAGGGTGAGTAGCCAATCAGAGT
>NW_027036161.1:0-12941 GCF_034236695.1 Oncorhynchus nerka
TAACGACCATTTGACGTTTCACTTTACCGGCCGTGTGTACTAAGACTTGCACGGCTTAATCTTTGAGACAAGACTGACAGGATGACTCAGGTAGACCCCCACAACATGGAGGTGTAGCTGGCCAAGCAGTGAGGCGCAGTCCTCTAGTGATGGAGAAGACCCAAGCACACCCGTGTGGACCCAGTGGGAGGCCCCGAAGACGTGAGAGCCGGGCCACCGCTCAGGAGTGTTCTGCTGGAGTTGTTTATATATATGTATGTGTGTGTGTGTGTGTGTGTGTGTGTGTGAATGTCTAAGCTGTTACCCCAGGGGGCTAGTTACCAGATCTGTTTCTACTCAGCTCCTAAGGACAACAGACCACCACACAGCCTCAGACTGAACTAACCGTCGGCTACATACACAGTGGCTCCAAGAAAGTGTCTCCTTTTCAAGACAAGCCATGATAGATAGACTTGAACCAAGTTACACAGTAATAAACACACATTAGCCCATGAACATTTCTATTAGTTTGGCACTGAAAACAAAACATTTCCTAACATTTGTTAACAGAAAACAGACTTGTTTTCAATTGATTGCTGCTAAGGTTGATGGCTCAATCCTGACACACTTTTGAAAGATCAGACCGCTCAAACTATATTTGGCCGAGACTCCCTCGTTGTTCATTTACATTTTCCTGTTGTCTCTCTTGTATGACGTGCCCAGACCTTTTGAAGTTAATCTGGATGAAAACACTGACACTATGGTTACGATGGCTGCAGTCAGAGCCCCATCCTTAGCCATAGAATTGGTAACTGTCAAGACTGCAACAAGCAAGGCCAACATAGCCACCCCTTATTCAAACTCATATAACTTTGCCTGGGCTTGTTGAGTTATGCAATAGCCATTTCTGATTGATGGCATCATTGTATCTTAAGAGTCTTACCAGCCATTCAATTCTTTATTTACCCTGGAATTTAGCAATCATTTGAAACATTTATAACACAATGTAAAGAGTTAAACTGCTAAATCTAGTTACATTTCGTTAATGGAGGCCAAGCCTCTCCCATTGTTACAGTATTTACTGTTTTTACTCTTAAAAGTCATAGATCAAGTTGTCTTACCCACTGTACCAAAACAGCCAGCAACCTGTGATTTCTAGTTTAAAATTAAAATTTGTACATTTTATTTTTTGTCATTTTTGGTCTAATTTCTCTTGACTGTTTACTGACCTAAGCATTGAGACAAGGGAGTTAGTTTACTAGCCGTAGTATAGATTAGAGCTCTCTATAGATATGATGTATCAGCTGCTTGTCCTGTTTTAGTGCTACCATTTAGGGAGTTATCACTCTTCCTCCTCACACTCTACTGTCTGTGTTGACTCCATCCCCTCACTCTGGTCTATTTTGGGTCCGTAACCCGTCAGGCATTCTAAGCAGCCACCCAAGCTGCGTAGGCTATACCAGGTGGAGAAGCACGCTGCATCGTGGATGTTTGTGAGGGAATTGCACCAGGGTCACTCAAAATGAATGGTCCCTCAGTGTTTCCCCTGTATGCATTTAGCAGAAACACACCGCTGCTGCTAAATCGAAGCCGCCCAAAATAAATATATATATAGATAGTGCCTTCGGAATGTATTCAGACCCCTTTACTTTACAGCCATATTCTAAAATTGATTAAATTTGATTGAAATTGTAATATATATATATATACACACACACACAGTGGGGCAAAAAAGTATGTAGTCCGCCAACAATTGTGTAAGTTCTATACACTTAAAAAAGATGAGAGGCCTGTAATTTTCATCATAGGTATTTTCAACTATGACAGACAAAATGAGAAGGAAAAAAATCCAGAAAATCACATTGTAGGATTTTTTTATGAATTTATTGCAAATTGTGGTGGAAAATAAGTATAGGTGCCTTTTTCAAACTCATAGTGGGCTGTCATGTGCCTTTTACTGAGGAGTGGCTTCTTTCTTGCCACTCTACCATAAAGGCCTGATTGGTGGAGTGCTGCAGAGATGGTTGTCCTTCTGGAAGGTTCTCCCATCGCCACAGAGTAACTCAAGAGCTCCAAACTTCTTCCTTTTAAGAATGATGGAAGCCACTGTGTTCTTGGGTACCTTCAATGCTGCAGAAATGTCTTGGTACCCTTCCCCAGATCTGTGTCTCGACACAATCCTGTCTCTGAGCTCCACGAACAATTCCTTCGACCTCATGGCTTGGTTTTTGCTCTGACATGCACTGTCAACTGAGGGACCTTATATAGACAGGTGTGTACCTTTCCAAATCATGTCCAATCATTCTAATTTACCACAAGAGGGCTCCAATCAAGTTGTAGAAACATGTCAAGGATGATCAATGCAAACAGGATGCAACTGAGCTCAATTTAGAGTCTTATAGCAAAGGGTCTGAATACTTATGTATATTCTTTTGTTGTTTTTAATACATTTTGAAAAAAAAAAAACTATTTACGCTTTGTCATCATGCGGTATTGTGTGTAGATTGCTGAGGAAATTGTTTTATTTAATCCAATTTAGATAAAGGCTGTAACGTAAAAAGTCAAGGGTCTGAATACTTTCCGTTGGCACTGTATATTTATTTTATTTATAATGTAGATGTGTGCCCCAGGAAAACCTATTCCTGCCCGCTAACTCTGCCACCACTGCTGAAAAAATCCTCGAAACACTGGTACTTGCATTTTTGTAGTACATTCCAAATAGTCCAGCTGTTTGTTTACCTACACCTGAGTTTAGTTCCATTCCGTTTAGGCTGGAGGGCACAAAATGGCAGCCGACTATTTCCTCTGGCTTCCTCTGGGTTCAGTCTCACTGGCAGGTTAATGGCGTCTCATAAAAACCTGATACGGTGCAATCACGTTAGGTGGGTCGGTGTAGACTCAACATGCCTGTTAGGGTGGTATGTTGCGTCTCTCTGACTCCCTCGCTCACTGGCAGAGCACTGAGACATCCGATATAGCTGCTCACTTAGTTCGGTCATGTTTCACTCACACAAAGACTGTAATTTTTATTCCGATCTCCAAACTAAACTCGCGTACTACTTAGTATACAATGATGTGCTGGCTAGGCAGGCAAGACGAAATACTGGTGAACGGTGTGGAACTTGCAGATAGAAATGTCATGGATAGAGTTGATGCGATATAAACGCAGCACGTAAAGTGTTGGTCCCATGTTTCACGAGCTGAAATAAAGTACCCCCAAAATGTTCCATGCGCACAAGAAGCTTATTTCTCTAAAATGTTGTGCTCAAATTTGTTTACATCCCTATTAGTGAGCATTTCACCTTTACTTAAGATAATTCATCCACCTGACAGGTGTGGCATATCAAGAAGTTGATTAAACATGATTATTACGCAGGTGCACTTTGCGCTGGGGACAATACAATAAAATGTGCCCGTTTTTGTCACACAACACAATGCCCAGATGTCTACATTTTGAGGGAGGCGTGGAATTGACATGCTGACTGCAGGAATGTCCACCAGAGCGGTTGCCACCTCCAACTTCATTTTGAGAATTTGGCAGTACGTCCAACAGGCCTCTCAACCCCAGACCAGGTGTAACCACACCAGCCCAGAACCTCCACAGCCCCCCAGTAACCACACCAGCCCAGAACCTGACCAGGTGTAACCACACCAGCCCAGAACCTCCACACCCCAGACCAGAAGCCCAGAACCTCCACAACCCCAGACCAGGTGTAACCACACCAGCCCAGAACCTCCACAACCCCAGACCAGGTGTAACCACACCAGCCCAGAACCTCCACAACCCCAGACCAGGTGTAACCACACCAGCCCAGAACCTCCACAACCCCAGACCAGGTGTAACCACACCAGCCCAGAACCTCCACAACCCCAGACCAGACCAGGACCAGACCTCCACAACCCCAGACCAGGTGTAACCACACCAGCCCAGAACCTCCACATCCAGCTTCTTCACCTGAGGATCATCTGAGACCAGCCACCCGGACAACTGATGAAACTGGGACGCATTTCTGTCTGTAATAAAGCCCTTTTTGTGGGGAAAAGCTCATTCTGATTAGCTGTGCCCCATACCCCAGTCATGTGAAATCCATAGATTCGGGCCTGATATTCATTTCAATTGACTGATTTCCGTATATGAACTGTAACTCGTTGAAATTGTTGCATATTTTTGTTCAGTATACATGCCAGAGGCATGAATGTCCTTCATACTGTATTTCTATCTAAACGTTCACAACATTGTGGTCTGTTGAGGGGAGATGGACTGTTATGACCCACCTGCGAGCTATTTGTTTAGTCTGATAGTCTGCCTCGGTTGAAGCTAACAGCTGAGCTATGTGAAGACTCTGAATGACTCCAGAGGGAATAGATGTCACAGCCTCCCCAGGCGGTCTGGAATACCCCCTCTAACCACTAGGCCTAATGCTTGCTGGGTGGCTTGTCGAGCACTTAGCTTAAATGTTTTACACCCACCACATAATTGAGAATGTGGTCACAATGGCCTCAGTGTGGTTGGTGGTGAATGGTAGATGTTGCATTTGTGTAGTCTAAATACCTACTTAAAATACCATTGTCTACCTTTTCACCATATAGACTTATTGTTTGCCTCATTCAGACCCCTTCCCTTTTTCCACTTTTTTTGATTGATTTAAATTACTTTTTTTACCTCATGACAAATCAAAAAAGTTTTTTTTGTTTTTTTTTGCAAATTAAAAAAATAAACTGAAATACCTTATTTGCATATGTATTCAGACCCTTTACTATGGGGATGCGAAATGGAGGTCAGGTGCATCCTGTTTCAATTGATCATCCTTAAGATGTTTCTACAACTTGATTGGAGTCCCACTTGTGACTAAACTATATTGATTTGACATGATTTTGAAAGGCACACCTGTCTATATAAGGTCCTCATTTGACAGTGCATGTCAGGAAACCCAAAAACCAAGCCATAAGGTCGAAGGCATAGATCTGGGGAAGGGTTCCAAAACATTTCTGCAGCATTGAAGGTCCCCAAGAACACAGTGGCCTCCATCATTCTTAAATGGAAGAAGTTTGGAACCACAAAGACTCTTCCTAGAGCTGGCTGCCAGGCCAAAACCGAGCAATCAGGGGAGAATAGGCTTGGTCAGGAGGTGGCCAAGAACCCGATGGTCACTCTGACAGAGCTCCAGAAGTACAACCATCTCTGCAGCACTCCACCAATCAGGCCTTTATGGTAGAGTGGCCAGGTGGAAGCTACTCCTCAGTAAAAGGCCTTGACAGCCCTTCGAGTTTGCCAAAGGCATCTAAGGACTCTCGGACCTTCAGAAACAAGATTCTCTGGTCTGATGAGACCAATATTGAACTCTTTGGCCTGAATGCCAAGCGTCACGTCTGGAAACCTGGCACACCATCCTACGGTGCGGAATGGTGGGTGTAGCATCATGCTGTGGGGAGGTTTTCAGCGGCGTACTGGGAGACTAGTCAGGATCGAGGGAAAGATGACCAGAGCAAAGCACAGAGAGATCCTTGATGGAAAGCGGCTCCAGAGCACTCAGGACCTCAGACTGGGGGAAAGGTTCACATTCCAACATTACAATGACCCTAAGCACACAGCCAAGACGACACAGGGTTGGCTTTGGGACAAGTCTATGAATATCCATGAATGGTCAGCCAGAGCCAGGACTTGAACCCGATCAAACATCTCTAGAGAGACCTGAAAATAGCTGTGCAGCGGCGCTCCCCATCATCACCTGACAGAGCTTGAGAGGATCTGCAGTGAAGAATGGGAGAAACTCTCCAAATACAGTTTTGCCAAGCTTGTAGCATCATACCAAAGAAGACTCGAGGCTGTAATCACTGCCAAAGGTGCTTCAACAAAGTACTAGTAAATGGTCTGAATACTTATATAAATGTGATATTTCAGTTTTAATTTTTTAATATATATGCAAACATTTCTAAAAACCTGTTTTTGCTTCGTCATTATGTATTATTTTGGGTAGATTAATGAGAAGAAGAAAAACCATTTAATGAATTTTTTAGAATAAAGCTGTAACGTAACAAAGTATGGAAAAGTCTGGGGTATAAATAGTTTCTGAATGCACTGTATGTTACAAGTCTAAATAGTTACAGAATACTGACCTATTTATTCCGTTTAGCTCCTTGTGGAGCAAGGAGCCTCGGAGTCCTAGAGAAAATGATGGTTCTGGGTCTTTAGTCCCAGCGGGCTGAGGGCCCCTTAGTCCCTAAGAGGTCTGAGCTCTGGTGGCCTGACAGAGCAACCTGGGAAAAATGTGTTCCCTTGTCGAGGGAGGGCAAGTGCCGGCTGAGTGGTCCATGATAAATTTGACTGTGTGTGGTCCTAGTATTGAAATATGTATTTCAAACAAGATTAGGCAGATTTGAAGTAGCTGGCTGTGATGTTTCAAGTCCAGGTTTCAAATACATGATGTATTTCATTTGTGTGCTCCTGTTTAGTACATTTAGTCTACCACATCCAAAGTCATTGCTTTCATCAAAACATTTAGTCCACCAGTGGTTATTTATACTGGTCTTCACTTGATGTACTTGTCCTGTTGACCAGCCCATAGACCCTGTCCTGTTGACCAGCCCATAGACCCTGTTCTGTTGACCAGCCCATAGACCCTGTCCTGTTGACCAGCCCATAGACCCTGTCCTGTTGACCAGCCCATAGACCCTGTCCTGTTGACCAGCCCATAGACCCTGTCCTGTTGACCAGCCCATAGACCCTGTCCTGTTGACCAGCCCATAGACCCTGTCCTGTTGACCAGCCCATGTATGAGAGGAGCCAGGAGAGATAAAGGACTAAATCTGTGTGTTATCAGTAACAGCTGGCTCCATGTAGCGCGCGCACATACACACACTGTCGGTGTAAAGACACTTATCACTCTTAACTGTGTTCTCAGTCAGACAAGGATTGATTAGAACTGGTTAGAACTGGAATGTTGCAAATGGTTTCTGTTCTGGAATTTTCTGTGCTAGAACTATTTTAGTTACAGAGAAATGTTGTCAATCAAAGATGCAAAGATGGGGAGAGTTCTCAAAGAACTGTGTGAAGTTATTGATGACAAGGAAGTTCATGTCATTTTCACTAGGTTACAAGGAGACACCAACATACAAACACGCCCTAGCTCTCTCTGCCTGTCATTTCCATGGCGAAGTGAAAGGTTAAATGAGGGTTTGCATGCCACCAGGAAGCCAGGCTCTCATCCCGGCGAGAAACATTTCCTCAACGTTCATATCATACCAAACAAACATTACCTCAACGTTTCTTCATACGCCTAAACAGTATAGTTACTCTAATCCCCTTGTGTGTGTTTTCCCTCTGATCTTGTGATTCCATAGCCTTTAACTTTGACCTGAGCTTCAACATAATAAATGCTGGCTTGGCTTTGAGTTCTTCAGCATCCTTTTTAATTTAATCAAAATAAATCTGATTATTTTCGACACAGCTATAACATGCCTGGACTTGAAGAAAATTTATCTGAAAGTAGTGATTATGGTTTGTTTTTTTGCAGTTGCTTCAGAGGCAATGTTTTTATATATTGACCTGTTATGTAATCAGATAAGTCATGGAATGATTGGTTGATGATGCCATTCTCCACATAAATATGACAGTTTTCAGGCCTTAGACGTTTCCATCCATTGATCTTTGTGTGAGTGAATTTAAACCACTTGGTCTGTAGCTGCTGCCTGCTTACCCCTGAATGACATGTCAGCTAATTCCCTTCCCACCACTATGTGCCTATTGAAGTGGGAAAGTTCTGGAAAGATTTCCAGTTCTAAGCTGCAACATGTGTGGCGGATGTTGGATGTCCGAACTTCGCTCTTGTCAAACATCTAGTGTTTGTTCATTCCAGACTTAGTTAGATACAGTAGGGTGAAGGAGACCTATTGGGAGAACCCAAAATCTCTCTTTCTTCCTCTAGCTATCCCCCTCTCGTTCTCTCTTTGTATCTCCCTTTCGTGTAAAGTCTACATTTTCTCCCTGTGGGAAGAATGAGTGTTGGGTGTGTGTTGCTCTTTGCTCGGACAAATCCGCGTGGGCTCTGCTTATTTACATTGTCTCCTTCCCTTTGTGTTCTCTGTGTGTGTTATGCAATCGATTTGCCATTTCAATGGCATCCAATTCCCAGAGACTGTTTTCATTTGAAATGTTGGTGTGATCCAGATATGCAGCAAGGACATTAACAGTGTGTGTGTGTGTTCTCATAAGATACCATGGAATAATTCATTTCTGAAGATATCAAGTGAGTCTGTCGTCATGGAGATGTTTTCCTGAATACAGAGTTGTCTCTGTCTTCTTTGGAAAGTCTTCCTTTCCTCGTCTCTGTCATCTTCATATCGCCATGGCGTTCTGATGGTTTCACTCAACCTGCCAGCACTGGTTAGGGCCGTGGACATGTTGCCTGCAGCTCTGTCTGTCTGGTCTGGTCTTGTCTTGCACTATTCCTCTGATGTTTAAGTAGCGTTAGCGTAGGCCGAAGATGCAGTTGCTGTAATATTTAACTATTGTTGTTGATCATAAGTCACAGTCTTACTGTGTTGATCCTCCTATTATTTATTCTGTATTTGTCCACATGCTGGAGTTCATGACCTCTGTGGTACTGGTTTTACAGGTTTCAGGATTAAGATATCTAGGTAGCTCCTGTTAGAAGTGTGTGTGTGTGTGTCATCGGTATAGGCGTTATCCTGAGTGACCTGTGTGTGTGTGGACGCATGCATGTGTTATAAAATTAGCAGTCGTGCATGGACAGTATTTTTGTAATCTCTCTATTTACACGGGACTAGCTGGTCAGCAGCCCTGTAATATCCGGCATGTCACATCTTATAATCTATTTACAGGACTAGCTGGTCCCAGCAGCCCTGTGTATCGGCATGTCACATCTTATAATCTATTTACAGGACTAGCTGGTCAGCAGCCCTGTCGGCATGTCACACATAATCTGTTCACGGGACATCAGTAGCCCACATCGGCATTATAATCTTTACACGGGACTAGCTGGTCAGCAGCCTGTGTCGGCATAATCACATTTATAATCTATTTACACGGGACTAGCTGGTCAGCAGCCCTGTCAATATCGACATCACATCTTATAATCTATTTCGGACTATGGTCAGCATCTTGTATCAGCATGTCATCTTATAATCTATTTACGGGACTAGCTGGTCAGCAGCCCTGTGTATCGGCATGTCACACATTGTAATCTATTTACGGGACTAGCTGGTCAGTAGCCCTGTGTATCGGCATGTCACATCTTATCACATTTACGGGACTGGCTTGTAATCGGCATGTCATTTTATAATCACGGGACTAGCTGGTCAGCAGCCCCATAATGCAATCGGCATCACATCTTATAATCTATTTCGGACATGTCACATCTTATCAGCATCATCTTATAATCTATTTCCGGGACTAGCTGGTCAGCAGCCCTGTGTATCGGCATGTCACATCTTATAATCTATTTACACGGGACTAGCTGGTCAGCAGCCCTGTGTATCGGCATGTCACATCTTATAATCTATTTCACATTTATAATCACGGGACTAGCTGGTCAGCAGCCCTGTGTATCAGCATCATCTTATTTCTGCTCAGCAGTATCAACTTATCACATCTTATAATCTATTTACAGGACTAGCTGGTCAGCAGCCCTGTTATCGGCATGTCACATCTTATAATCTATTTACGGGACTAGCTGGTCACAGCTGTGTATCGCATATCACACATTGTAATCTATTTACGGGACTAGCTGGTCAGCAGCCCTGTGTATCGGCATGTCACACATTGTAATCTATTTTACACGGGACTAGCCCAGCTTTTTCTGCTGCAGCAAATAAAGGGTGGGAGACTTTGGCTGCTAACAGCGAATTCTGATTTGGCTTGGTGGGAAAAGTCCCCTCCCACTTGGGGGGGGGGGGGGGGCACAGCAATCTGACCAGGTTACCTGCTCTCTCTCTCTCTCTCTCTCACGCACACACACACACACACACACACACACACACGCATTCCTCTCCAACCATGTCAACAGAACTGAACTCTCCCCTCCCACTCTAAGTTAGACCTTGAACATGCCTGGCTGTGTGTGCTTTAGGAGGAGGCGTGTGTATGTGTGGGTGCGCACTGGAAGTGTGTGTCGTGGAGAGAGTTGAGGAGAGCTGCTGCTGGCATGAGGTGCTCATGGTAAGGGGGGAAAACGCATTCCATGGCTGCCTTACACACACACACACACACACACACACACTACTCGTCCCCGTCTCTCTTTCTCTGAGAAGCTTTGGGGTTAGTTACTGCAGTACTGCTCAGCTTCAGAGCTGAAGGGGAGGGGTGGTTCTCCCTCTCTCTCTGAACCTCGTCAGTCTGAGTAGAACACTGATAGTATCGGACACAGCGGGGACAACTCTCCCACCATTAACTGTGCAGCAGCGTGTGTGTTCGTGTGTATGTGTTCGTGTGTGTGGTAGCGCTAAAGGAGAGGGGCTAAGTGTGTTCCAGGAAAAAGGAGGAGTGTGTAAAGGGAGGAGCAGCACCATTCTGGCTGTGTTTTCTCAGTGTACAGAGGGGCTGGATGTCTGGGTAAGTTATGGCTGGAGCAGCAGTACTTTGTATGATGGAGTTTGTGTGTGAAGGGGATGTAGATAACATGTAAAGATAACTTGCCTTGACTCTGGGGCATGTTTCAGCCTGGGTATTTGAATAGTATGTTTGAACTGAACAAGTTGGTCAGTATGTTATTACTAGCTGAAACAAGTTGTCATATGTTATTACTAGCTGAAACAAGTTATCAGTATGTTATTACTAGCTGAAACAAGTTGGTCAGTATGTTATTGCTAATTTGACATTTCCATAATTACCTATGTTCCAGTACATTTGACATGAGACATTTAGCAGACACTCCTATCCAGTGCCTTGCTCAAGGGCACATCAACAGATGATTCATCCAGTCATCTTGGGGATTTGAATTAGCGATCTTTCGGCTACTGGCATGCTCTTAAACGCTAGGCTACCTGACGCCAGTACTGTATTTAGCTATACTGTAGTAAGCTATCACTTAATATTGACTCTCTTGTACATAAGAATAATGTGCTTTATTAGCATGTCACCATAAGACTGAGCATCAATTGCTTTTAACAGACTGACTGAGCATCAGTTGTTTTAACAGCCTGACTGAGCATCAGTTGTTTTAACAGACTGACTGAGCATCAATTGCTTTTAACAGACTGACTGAGCATCAATTGCTTTTAACAGACTGACTGAGCATCAATTGCTTTTAACAGACTGACTGTGAGCATCAATTGCTTTTAACAGACTGACTGAGCATCAATTGCTTTTAACAGACTGACTGTGAGCATCAATTGCTTTTAACAGACTGACTGAGCATCAATTGCTTTTAACAGACTGACTGAGCATCAATTGCTTTTAACAGACTGACTGTGAGCATCAATTGCTTTTAACAGACTGACTGAGCATCAATTGCTTTTAACAGACTGACTGAGCATCAATTGCTTTTAACAGACTTATTGAGCATCAATTGTTTTTAATCAGCCTGCCTAGAGGCATGGATTCCATCAGCATGTTTGGTGAATTGTATAAAGTTGTAGTCTGGTCCATATATGAACTATGAGCTCTGTACTGTAGTGATCTGCTCTGTAGGTATCTGGTTTGGCAGCTATCCAGCACCTCTCTCTGACGTTATTAAGAGACTAGATTGATTGTGTGTGTGTGGGGCCGGGACACGCGTCACTGTTACACAGCACAAGGCCATATACACCGGGTCAACACACTTGTTAATGATGTCACCAGGGGAAAACAGTGTGACGTGCACACACACACCCCTTAACAGTCCGTGTCGCATTCACACACACACTCCAAATACTGTCTACCTCTTAAAACAGTGTTAGATTTCACACACACACACACACAAACAGCCTGTAGTTGCATTTGTTTCTTTCCGATCCCACAGATACAGCGGTGTTTGTATTCTGTTAGGGCACCATTCTCCTGAAACGTCTCGTCCTTGGTCTGTGAGTGACTAAGCACGCTCCTCATTCCTATGGCAACCATTTTTGTTCCGACCGCGTTCTCAGCTAGACCGAGGTGCTGTCCTGGGAATCTAAAGAAACAGGATTATGAAGTATCTGACTGCTACATTCCTTGGTGCCGTCTGACTTCCTGATTAGACAGAGCCTGTTGATACCATATAGATAGAATCTAAGTATCTAATCATTTTATTGTTACCACAGTCCTAGGGCAGGCAAGATCTATAGCTGTGAGACGCATTAACGATAAATTGACATGATTACCGGCATGTCAGTAATTAACCAGCTCAGGGTGAGTGTTAGTTCAGGCAGGCAGTGGAGCTGCAGAGGGGGGTGTCAATGCAGGGCTTCGAGGTACGGTCTGATATCAGTAGTCATGGTGTGGTGTCATCCAGCAGAAACCAAAGCCCTGACCAAGATGTTTTCCCATGAAGATAAGGTGTGTATTTCAGATAGATCTGCTGTACTGCAGAGGGGGGTGTCAATGCAGGGCTTCGAGGTACAGTCTGATATCAGTAGTCATGGTGTCATCCAGCAGAAACCAAAGGCCTGACCAAGATGTTTTCTCATGAAGATAAGGTGTGTATTTCAGATCTGCTGTACTGTGCTCTTCTCGGCTAGTTATCAACACGTTGGGTCATTTTTGTTCGGTTTCTGATTAGTTTAAATTATGGGACAGTACAGGTGTTGTGACCAAGCATATGTCACGATTTCTAAGACTGTTGTGAAGTCTGGTAACATTGACGTAAATCAGCCTACAGGAAAGATAAATGCTGACAACTATTGATTGTCCCCATGCACCTTTACTAGGAACGTTGACATCTATGGAAAGTCTAAGCTGAAAAATATGAATGGCTTATCCATGAAGTGGTTTAAATCGGAGAACGGACCATGCGTTGTAATTAAAATATGAATGAATACCCCAATAC
>NW_027036162.1:0-12946 GCF_034236695.1 Oncorhynchus nerka
AACAATTAATGCTTGGTGTGTCCTGTAGGACTAGACTGTAGAACAGTAAATGCTTGGTGTCTTGTAGACTAGACTGTAGATCAGTACACCAGTTAATGCTTGGTGTGTCCTGTAGACTAGACTGTAGAACAGTAAATGCTTGGTGTGTCCTGTAGGACTAGACTGTAGATCAGTTAATGCTTGCTGTGTCCTGTAGGACTAGACTGTAGATCAGTTAATGCTTGGTGTGTCCTGCAGGACTAGACTGTGGAACAGTAAATGCTTGGTGTGTCCTGTGACCAGACTGTAGATCAGTTAATGCTTGGTGTGTCCTGTAGGACCAGACTGTGAGACCAGTTAATGCTTGCTGTGTCCTGTAGGACTAGACTGTAGACCAGTTAATGTTGGTGTGTCCTGTAGGACTAGACTGTAGAACAGTACACCCAGTTAATGCTTGGTGTGTTCTGTAGGACTAGACTGTAGAACAGTACACCAGTTAATGCTTGGTGTGTCCTGTAGGACTAGACTGTAGATCAGTTAATTAGCTTGGTGTGTCCTGTAGGACTAGACTGTAGACCAGTACATCAGTTAATGCTTGGTGTGTCCCGTAGGACTAGACTGTAGATCAGTTACATAGCTTAGTGTGTCCTGTAGGACTAGACTGTAGAACAGGACACCAGTTAATGCTTGGTGTGTCCTGTAGGACTAGACTGTAGATCAGTTAATGCTTGGTGTGTCCTGTAGGACTAGACTGTAGAACAGGACACCGGTTAATGCTTGGTGTGTCCTGTAGGACTAGACTGTAGAACAGTACACCAGTTAATGCTTGGTGTGCCTGTAGGACTAGACTGTAGAACAGTAAATGATTGGTGTGTCCTGTAGGACTAGACTGTAGAACAGTTAATGCTTGGTGTGTCCTGCAGGACTAGACTGTGGAACAGTAAATGCTTGGTGTGTCCTGTAGGACTAGACTGTAGAACAGTTAATGCTTGGTGTGTCCTGTAGGACTAGACTGTAGATCAGTTAATGCTTGGTGTGTCCTGTAGGACTAGACTGTAGACCAGTTAATGCTTGCTGTGTCCTGTAGGACTAGACTGTAGACCAGTTAATGCTTGGTGTGTCCTGTAGGACTAGACTGTAGATCAGTACACCAGTTAATGCTTGGTGTGTCCTGTAGGACTAGACTGTAGATCAGTTAATGCTTGGTGTGTCCTGTAGGACTAGACTGTAGATCAGTTAATGCTTGGTGTGTCCTGTAGGACTAGACTGTAGAACAGTTAATGCTTGGTGTGTCCTGTAGGACTAGACTGTAGAACAGTACACCAGTTAATGCTTGGTGTGTCCTGTAGGACTAGACTGTAGAACAGTACACCAGTTAATGCTTGGTGTGTCCTGTAGGACTAGACTGTAGAACAGTACACCAGTTAATGCTTGGTGTGTCCTGTAGGACTAGACTGTAGAACAGTACACCAGTTAATGCTTGGTGTGTCCTGTAGGACTAGACTGTAGAACAGCACCAGTAAATGCTTGGTGTGTCCTGTAGGACTAGACTGTAGATCAGTACACCAGTTAATGCTTGGTGTCCTGTAGGACTAGATTGAGAACAGTTAATGCTTGGTGTCCTGTAGGACTAGACTGTAGAACAGCACACCAGTGAATGCTTGGTGTCCTGAATTGTGACCGTAGACCAGTTAATGCTGCGTGTCCTGTAGGACCAGACTGTGAACAGTTAATGCTTGGTGTGTCCTGTAGGACTAGACTGTAGAACAGTACACCAGTTAAGTTACTTAGTGTCCTGTAGGACTAGACTGTAGACCAGTTAATGCTTGGTGTGTCCTGTAGGACTAGACTGTAGAACAGTTAATGCTTGGTGTGTCCTGTAGGACTGACTGCAGACCAGTTAATGCTTGGGCTGTGTCCTGTGGTGACTAGACTGTAGAACAGTTAATGCTTGGTGTGTCCTGTAGGACTAGACTGTAGAACAGTACACCAGTTAATGCTTGGTGTCCTGTAGGACTAGACTGTAGACCAGTTAATGCTTGTGTGTCCTGTAGGACTAGACTGTAGAACAGTTAATGCTTGGTGTGTCCTGTAGGACTAGACTGTAGACCAGTTAATGCTTGGGTGTCCTGTAGGACTAGACTGTAGAACCAGTTAATGCTTGGTGTGTCCTGTGGGACTAGACTGTGTAGACCAGTTAATGCTTGGTGTGTCCTGTAGGACTAGACTGTAGACCAGTTAATGCTTGGGTGTGTCCTGCAGGACTAGACTGTAGACCAGTTAATGCTTGGTGTGTCCTGTAGGACTAGACTGTAGGCCAGTTAATGCTTGGTGTGTCCTGTAGGACCTGTAGATCAGTAGATCAGTTAATGCTTGGTGTGTCCTAGGACTAGACTGTAGAACAGTACACCAGTAAATGCTTGGTGTGTCCTGTAGACTAGACTGTAGATCAGATCAGTTAATGCTTGGTGTCCTGTAGGACTAGATTGTAGAACAGTTAATGCTTGGTGTGTCCTGTAGGACCAGAACAGTACACCAGTTAATGCTTGGTGTGTCCTGTAGGACTAGACTGTAGACCAGTTAATGCTTGGTGTGTCCTGTAGGACTAGACTGTAGAACAGTTCCAGTTATTACTTCTGCATCCACCTGTCATCGTGATTAATTACATTCAGACTTTTTCAGCACAGGACCCCATTTTATCCGTTGGAATTTCTGAGGACCCCATTATTTTGTGATAATTTATCATGGCCCACCCACCACAGAAATAATACAACCTTCCATTAGATTTTTACACCCACAAGTATTATGTTTATTTCATGTCTTTATAAACTAACCAACAATAAATACATTCCCTCAAATCAAATTGAATTTTTCCAAATGATCTCAATAATCTGTGCTGTTCATTTTAGACCCCCCACACCCCAAAAAATATATTTTTATTTTGATGACCCACTGCAGTTTCCCCCCAACTTTGAATACCAACGATCTACGGTGTCATTTCAATCCCATTTTATACGTAATGGGGATATGAGATTGCTTTTAATCTTTGCTGGCCAAGTATATAAACATAAATCAGGAAGGGTAAGGTCATGTACAGATACTACTCTCAGGGTGCTGTCTGAACATTCAGCTCCATGGGTGTAATAATAACAATCATCATGGAGAACACACACACACACACACACACACACACACACACACACACACACCACACACACACACACACACTCACACACACACACACACACACACACACACACACACACACACACACACACACACACACACACACACACACACACACTGCCTTGGCGTTCTGAGAGTGTTTAACCTTTCTCTACGCAACAGATCTCCCATCCAATTGATTGGTGAGACTGGGCGGGCAGGCAGGGCCAGTCCTTGACCTTTTAGTTATTCAATATTAGTTTAAAAAGATAAGCTAGAGCCCCTCTACAGAGGAGTTTCTCTCTCGTTGATGTGCTTTTCTTCTTTATTTGCCCATTAGCTTTTCCTCTTGCGTTTGTTTTGAAGTGTCTGTGGAGCTGTTGTCTGTAGATATAACAGCCATCCTATAAAGACTTCCTAGAACAGGTGCTAGTAAACTGACCAGATCGCTCCCTGTTGAGATAAAATACCATTCTAATAGCTTCACAGAGGAGGTCTGGACTCTACTGTTAGTGTTATTATAAGTATATTACTGTAGGTCTGGACTCTACTGTTAGTGTTATTATAAGTATATTGCTGTAGGTCTGGACTCTACTGTTAGTGTTATTATAAGTATATTGCTGTAGGTCTGGACTCTACTGTTAGTGTTATTATAAGTATATTGCTGTAGGTCTGGACTCTACTGTTAGTGTTATTATAAGTATATTACTGTAGGTCTGGACTCTACTGTTAGTGTTATTATAAGTATATTGCTGTAGGTCTGAATTTCTATGGCTAGTGTTATTATAAGTATATTGCTGTAGGTCTGGACTCTATTAGTGTTATTATATTACTGTAGGTCTGGACTCTACAATAGTGTTATTATAAGTATATTGCTGTAGGTCTGGTTTCTACTGTTAATTATTTATTACTAAGTATACATGCTGTAGATCTGGACTCTACTGTTAGTGTTATTATAAGTATATATAAGTCTGGACTCTACTGTTGGGTGTTATTATAAGTATATTGCTGTAGGTCTGGACTCTACTGTTAGTGTTATTATATGGTTGCTGTATACCGTTAGTGTTATAAGTATATTGCTGTAGGTCTGACTCTACTGTTCGTGTTATTATAAGTATATTGCTGTAGGTCTGGACTCTGTTAGTGTTATTATAAGTATATTACTGTAGGTCTGGACTCTACTAGTGTTATTATAAGTATATTACTGTAGGTCTGGACTCTACTGTTAGTGTTATTATAAGTATATTACTGTAGGTCTGGACTCTACTGTTAGTGTTATTATAAGTATAGCTACTGTAGGTCTGGACTCTGCTGTTAGTGCTTATTATAAGTATATTACTGTAGGTCTGACTCTACTGTTAGTGTTATTATAAGTATAGTGTTATGCTGTAGGTCTGGACTCTACTGTTAGTGTTATTATATATATTGCTGTAGGTCTGACTCTACTGTTAGTGTTATTATAAGTATATTACTGTAGGTCTGACTCTACTGTTAGTGTTATTATAAGTATATTACTGTAGGTCTGACTCTACTGTTAGTGTTATTATAAGTATATTGCTGTAGGTCTGACTCTACTGTTAGTGTTATTATAAGTATATTGATGTGAGTCTGGACTACTGTTAGTGTTATTATAAGTATATTGCTGTAGGTCTGGACTCTACTGTTAGTGTTATTATAAGTATATTGCTGTAGGTCTGGACTCTACTGTTAGTGTTATTATAGTATATTGCTGTAGGTCTGGACTCTACTGTTAGTGTTATTATAAGTATATTACTGTAGGTCTGGACTCTACTGTTAGTGTTATTATAAGTATATTGCTGTAGGTCTGGACTCTACTGTTAGTGTTATTATAAGTATATTACTGTAGGTCTGGACTCTACTGTTAGTGTTATTATAAGTATATTGCTGTAGGTCTGGACTCTACTGTTATGTTATTATAAGTATATTGCTGTAGGTCTGGACTCTACTGTTAGTGTTATTATAAGTATATTGCTGTAGGTCTGGACTCTACTGTTAGTGTTATTATAAGTATATTGCTGTAGGTCTGGACTCTACTGTTAGTGTTATTATAAGTATATTGCTGTAGGTCTGGACTCTGCTGTTAGTGTTATTATAAGTATATTGCTGTAGGTCTGGACTCTACTGTTAGTGTTATTATAAGTATATTGCTGTAGGTCTGGACTCTACTGTTAGTGTTATTATAAGTATATTACTTAGGTCTGGACTCTACTGTTAGTGTTATTATAAGTATATTACTGTAGGTCTGGACTCTACTGTTAGTGTTATTATAAGTATATTGCTGTAGGTCTGGACTCTACTGTTAGTGTTATTATAAGTATATTACTGTAGGTCTGACTCTACTGTTAGTGTTATTATAAGTATATTACTGTAGGTCTGGACTCTACTGTTAGTGTTATTATAAGTATAGTCTGGACTCTGTTAGTGATATTATAAGTATATTGCTGTAGGTCTGGACTCTGTAGGTGTTATTATAAGTATATTCTTAGGTCTGGACTCTACTGTTAGTGTTATTATAAGTATATTGCTGTAGGTCTGGACTCTACTGTTAGTGTTATTATAAGTATATTACTGTAGGTCTGGACTCTACTGTTAGTGTTATTATAAGTATATTACTGTAGGTCTGGACTCTACTGTTAGTGTTATTATAAGTATATTGCTGTAGGTCTGGACTCTACTGTTAGTGTTATTATAAGTATATTACTGTAGGTCTGGACTCTACTGTTAGTGTTATTATAAGTATATTACTGTAGGTCTGGACTCTACTGTTAGTGTTATTATATATTACTGTAGGTCTGGACTCTACTGTTAGTGTTATTATAAGTATATTACTGTGGAGTCTGGACTCTACTGTTAGTGTTATTATAAGTATATTACTGTAGGTCTGGACTCTACTGTTAGTGTTATTATAAGTATATTGCTGTAGGTCTGGACTCTACTGTTAGTGTTATTATAAGTATATTACTGTAGGTCTGGACTCTACTGTTAGTGTTATTATAAGTATATTACTGTAGGTCTGGACTCTACTGTTAGTGTTATTATAAGTATATTAGGTCTGGACTCTACTGTTAGTGTTATTATGGGGTATATACTGTCTGTCTGACTCTACTGTTAGTGTTATTATAAGTATATTACTGTAGGTCTGGACTCTACTGTTAGTGTTATTATAAGTATATTGCTGTAGGTCTGGACTCTACTGTTAGTGTTATTATAAGTATATTACTGTAGGTCTGGACTCTACTGTTAGTGTTATTATAAGTATATTACTGTAGGTCTGGACTCTACTGTTAGTGTTATTATAAGTATATTACTGTAGGTCTGGACTCTCTGTTAGTGTTATTATAAGTATATTGCTGTAGGTCTGGACTCTACTGTTAGTGTTATTATAAGTATATTACTGTAGGTCTGGACTCTACTGTTAGTGTTATTATAAGTATATTACTGTAGGTCTGGACTCTACTGTTAGTGTTATTATAAGTATATTGCTGTAGGTCTGGACTCTACTGTTAGTGTTATTATAAGTATATTACTGTAGGTCTGGACTCTACTGTTAGTGTTATTATAAGTATATTGCTGTAGGTCTGGACTCTACTGTTAGTGTTATTATAAGTATATTGCTGTAGGTCTGGACTCTACTGTTAGTGTTATTATAAGTATATTACTGTAGGTCTGGACTCTACTGTTAGTGTTATTATAAGTATATTATATTACTGTTGTAGGATATAAGTATAGGTCTGGACTCTACTGTTAGTGTTATTATAAGTATATTGCTGTAGGTCTGGACTCTACTGTTAGTGTTATTATAAGTATATTGCTGTAGGTCTGGACTCTACTGTTAGTGTTATTATAAGTATATTGCTGTAGGTCTGGACTCTACTGTTAGTGTTATTATAAGTATATTGCTGTAGGTCTGGACTCTACTGTTAGTGTTATTATAAGTATATTACTGTAGGTCTGGACTCTACTGTTAGTGTTATTATAAGTATATTGCTGTAGGTCTGGACTCTACTGTTAGTGTTATTATAAGTATATTGCTGTAGGTCTGGACTCTACTGTTAGTGTTATTTAAGTATATTGCCTTATCTGGATTACTGTAGGTCTGGACTCTACTGTTAGTGTTATTATAAGTATATTACTGTAGGTCTGGACTCTACTGTTAGTGTTATTATAAGTATATTACTGTAGGTCTGGACTCTACTGTTAGTGTTATTATAAGTATATTGCTGTAGGTCTGGACTCTACTGTTAGTGTTATTATAAGTATATTACTGTAGGTCTGACTCTACTGTTAGTGTTATTATAAGTATATTACTGTAGGTCTGGACTGTTAGTGTTATTATAAGTATATTACTGTAGGTCTGGACTCTACTGTTAGTGTTATTATAAGTATATTGCTGTAGGTCTGGACTCTACTGTTAGTGTTATTATAAGTATATTACTGTAGGTCTGGACTCTACTGTTAGTGTTATTATAAGTATATTGCTGTAGGTCTGGACTCTACTGTTAGTGTTATTATAAGTATATTGCTGTAGGTCTGGACTCTACTGTTAGTGTTATTATAAGTATATTGCTGTAGGTCTAAGACTCTACTGTTAGTGTTATTATAAGTATATTGCTGTAGGTCTGTATTCACATGCCTGAAGACAGAGAAGAGGAGATAATGACTTGTCACCAGGCTGCTTGTCTCTCACTACAATGACATTCAAATATGATCACAGCTTGTGCCAATAGATGTATTCACATTGTAATAGGATTCCAAAAGGCATATGGGATACACTCTCTATTTTCAGTGGATGACAGTGCAGATGTGTCATACCATGTGTTATTACAGTATAATGCAATAGATGGTATTCACACATTGTAATAGGATCAAAAGGCATGGAATCTCACACACTCCTGTTTCAGTGGTTAAATGAGTCATAAGATGTGTCATACCATGTATTTATTACCAGTGGCCTGTGTTCTCGCCGCACCCAGGAAGCTTCTGGTCAAGCCACGGTTTGGTGTGCACCGGGATCCTCATCTCCCAAGTGGATGGGTCTCTCTTTCTCCCCTTACCCATCTGTCTATATCGCCTCCTTTAGATTCCATGCTGTCCACAGTTACCAACCCTTTCAAGCTTAACATCCTTATCATTTTATATATTCCTCCAGGTTCCCTCTGAGAGTTCATCAATGAGCTTGATGCCTTGATAAGCTCCTTTCCTGGGGATGACTCCACCTCTCACAGTTCTGGGCGGCCCAACCTCCCCGACCACCTTTGACCATTCCTCTCTGCCTCCTTCTTTCCTCCTCTCCTCTTTTGACCTCCACCCTCTCACCTTCCCCCTACTCACAAAGGCAGACAATCATTTCGACCTCATCTTTACTAGATGCTGTTCTTCCACTAACCTCATTGCAACTCCTCCAAGTCTCCGACCACTACCTTGTATCCTTTTCCCTCTCGCTCTCATCAACACTTCCCACTGCCCTACTCGGATGGTATGTTTGCCGTCCCAACCTTAGCTCTCTCTCACGCTACTCTCCTCTTCCATCCTATCATCTCTTTCCTCTGCTCAAACCTTCTCAACCTATCTCCTGATTCTGCCTCCTCACCCTCCTCTCTCCCTTTCTGCATCCTTTGACTCTCTATGTCCCCTATCCTCCAGGCCGGCTCGGTCCTCCCCTCCCGCTCCGTGGCTCGCGACTCATTGCGAGCTCACAGAACAGGGCTCCGGGCAGCCGGCGGAAATGGAGGAAAACTTCGCCTCCCCTGCGGACCTGGCATCCTTTCACTCCCTCCTCTCTACATTTTCCTCCTCTGTCTCTGCTGCTAAAGCCACTCTACCACTCTAAATTCCAAGCATCTGCCTCTAACCCTAGGAAGCTCTTTGCCACCTTCTCCTCCTCCTGAATCCTCCTCCCCCCTCCTCCCTCTCTGCAGATGACTTCGTCAACCATTTTGAAAAGAAGGTCGACGACATCCGATCCTCGTTTGCTAAGTCAAACGACACCGCTGGTTCTGCTCACACTGCCCTACCCTGTGCTCTGACCTCTTTCTCCCCCCTCTCTCCCGATGAAATCTCGCGTCTTGTAATGACCGGCCGCCCAACAACCTGCCCGCTTGACCCTATCCCCTCCTCTCTTCTCCAGACCATTTCCGGAGACCTTCTCCCTTACCTCACCTCGCTCATCAACTCATCCTGACCGCTGGCTACGTCCCTTCCGTCTTCAAGAGAGCGAGAGTTGCACCCCTTCTGAAAAAACCTACACTCGATCCCTCCGATGTCAACAACTACAGACCAGTATCCTTCTTTCTTTTCTCTCCAAAACTCTTGAACGTGCCGTCCTTGGCCAGCTCTCCCGCTATCTCTCTCAGAATGACCTTCTTGATCCAAATCAGTCAGGTTTCAAGACTAGTCATTCAACTGAGACTGCTCTTCTCTGTATCACGGAGGCGCTCCGCACTGCTAAAGCTAACTCTCTCTCCTCTGCTCTCATCCTTCTAGACCTATCGGCTGCCTTCGATACTGTGAACCATCAGATCCTCCTCTCCACCCTCTCCGAGTTGGGCATCTCCGGCGCGGCCCACGCTTGGATTGCGTCCTACCTGACAGGTCGCTCCTACCAGGTGGCGTGGCGAGAATCTGTCTCCTCACCACGTGCTCTCACCACTGGTGTCCCCCAGGGCTCTGTTCTAGGCCTCTCCTATTCTCGCTATACACCAAGTCACTTGGCTCTGTCATAACCTCACATGGTCTCTCCTATCATTGCTATGCAGACGACACACAATTAATCTTCTCCTTTCCCCCTTCTGATGACCAGGTGGCGAATCGCATCTCTGCATGTCTGGCAGACATATCAGTGTGGATGACGGATCACCACCTCAAGCTGAACCTCGGCAAGACGGAGCTGCTCTTCCTCCCGGGAAGGACTGCCCGTTCCATGATCTCGCCATCACGGTTGACAACTCCATTGTGTCCTCCTCCCAGAGCGCTAAGAACCTTGGCGTGATCCTGGACAACACCCTGTCGTTCTCAACTAACATCAAGGCGGTGGCCCGTTCCTGTAGGTTCATGCTCTACAACATCCGCAGAGTACGACCCTGCCTCACACAGGAAGCGGCGCAGGTCCTAATCCAGGCACTTGTCATCTCCCGTCTGGATTACTGCAACTCGCTGTTGGCTGGGCTCCTGCCTGTGCCATTAAACCCCTACAACTCATCCAGAACGCCGCAGCCCGTCTGGTGTTCAACCTTCCCAAGTTCTCTCCGTCACCCCGCTCCTCCGCTCTCTCCACTGGCTTCCAGTTGAAGCTCGCATCCGCTACAAGACCATGGTGCTTGCCTACGGAGCTGTGAGGGGAACGGCACCTCAGTACCTCAGGCTCTGATCAGGCCCTACACCCAAACAAGGGCACTGCGTTCATCCACCTCTGGCCTGCTCGCCTCCCTACCACTGAGGAAGTACAGTTCCCGCTCAGCCCAGTCAAAACTGTTCGCTGCTCTGGCCCCCAATGGTGGAACAAACTCCCTCACGACGCCAGGACAGCGGAGTCAATCACCACCTTCCGGAGACACCTGAAACCCCACCTCTTTCAGGAATACCAGGATAGGATAAAGTAATCCCTCTGGATAAGAGCGTCTGCTAAATGACTTAAATGTAAATGTAAATAATGCAATAGATGTATTCACACATTGTAATAGGATTCCACAAGGCATATGGAATCTCACACTCTGCTTTCAGTGGATGACAGTCATAAGATGTGTCATACCATGTGTTATTACAGTAGTAATGCATCATATATTCAGCTGTCATAATCTGCCACTGTGATACAAATCAAGGAGGCATGTACAGTATGCATCTAAATGAACCACCCCAGATCAACATCCTCCTCTTTATGTCACTACTGGCAGCCCAAGCCAATACGATCTATCACATCATATCCTCCATCGCGGGACGCAGTGCATTAAGGAGAGACGCGAGAACCTATTTCTCTCCATGTGTGTGTGATTCAATTGACACGGAACACAGCTTATTTTCCTACTCCATGTTTAGGCCGGGCGGCTCGGTTAGACCGCGACTGCTCCACATGTAATTGAAGAAAACTTGCGCCACATTGCTCCTTAAAAGGAAAAAGAAATGAAGTGGGAAGAGGGCTGTAGCCTGGCTGCGTGTGGCTCCTCTACAGTAATAGGGAAGCTCCTGTATCTGCACGGTGCCCAGCGACAGCCTTAGACTTTTCATTAAACACTAAACAGCCATATAAAAACAGTGCAGGTCAGCCCTTCTCACACCGTACAGGAGCTTCTCTGGCGCCTGTAGATAGAAATGTGCTGTGCCAACAGCAGAATGGATGCAAGGCCTCCTCTATTTGCCACCCTCAATATTTATATTTTGGTCTTGACCCCATTCATATTTTTCTCCCCTTTCTCACTTGTTCGAGGACAATTTTTCTACTCGTCAAGTCTGTCAAGTCCCCCCACTCATCCTCTGCTCTTTGAGAGGAGAGCAGTTTACTCAGCACCATCAACCAACAGGAATCTACATCCTTCTCTTCCTCATTCCCTCCCTCCCTCCCTCCCTCTCCTGCCTGCTTGCATACTTGTTTCACTGTTTCTTTCTTTCTCTCCTTCCTTTTCTCATCCTGCCTCTTTCTTCCCTTCATTTCTGCCCCCCCATACCTAATTTCCTCTCACCTTCCTCCTCTCCCTTTCCACATAGCTCCTCCTCACTCCTCTCTCCTTCCCCCTCCCTCCCTTTCTCTCAGGGACATGTACTCGTAGAAGTGGGATGTGAGAGTGGCGCGGCCTGCCGCAGGGCATGGTGGGTAGCCCAGAGGGGACAGAGCAAGGAGGAGCATTGGCCTCCAACTGTTCACCAGATGACAAACAGTCAAAGAATCGCCAGCAGCCTTTGTAAAACACAGAGCTGATACTCAACAAACATGTCCCGCTGTCTTCTTCTCTCCATGTCTTTTGTTTCTATCTCTCTCCCTCTCCTTCACTCCAATCTCCCTCTCCTTCACTCGCTCTCCCTCTCCCTTCACTCTCCTCTCCTCTCTCTCTCTCCTCCTTCACTCTCTCTCCTCTCTCCTTCACTCTCTCCCTCTCTCTCTCCTTCACTCTCTCTCCCTCTCCCTTCCCACTGTCTCTCTCCCTCTCCTTCCTCTCTCTCCTCTCTCTCCCTCTCCTCTCCCTCTCCTCCACTCTCTCTCCCTCTCCTTCACTCCTCTCTCCCTCTCCCTCTCCCTCACTCCTATCTCTCCCTCTCCTTTCACTCTCTCTCCCTCTCCTTCACTCTCTCTCCCTCTCCCTTCCACTCTCTCTCCCTCTCTCTCTCTCTCTCCTTCACTCTCCTCCCCTCCTCCTTCCCTCTCTCTCTGCCTCTCTCTCCCTCTCCCTTCACTCTCTCTCCCTCTCTCTCTCTCTCCTTCCTCTCTCTCCCTCTCCTTCCTCTCTCTCCCTCTCCTTCACTCTCTCCCTCTCTTCACTTTCTCTCTCCTCTCTCTCCTCCTCTCCTTCACTCTCTCTCTCCCTCTCCTTCACTCTCTCTCCCTCTCCTTCACTCTATCTCCTCTCCTCACTCTCTCCTCTCCTTCACTCTCTCCCTCTCCTTCACTCTCTCTCCCTCTCATTCACTCTCTCTCCCTCTCCTCCTCTCCTCTCCCCTCTCACTCTCTCCTCTCCTCTACTCTCCTCTCACTTCTACCCCTCCTCTACTCCCTCTCCCTCTCCCTCTGCCTTCCTCTCTCTCCTCTCCCTTCACTCTCTCTCCCTCTTCACTTTCTCTCCTTCACTCTCTCTCC
>NW_027036163.1:0-5000 GCF_034236695.1 Oncorhynchus nerka
TATAGCCTCCACATTGACTCTGTACCGGTAATACCCTGTATACAGCCTCCACATTGACTCTGTACCGTAATACCCTGTATATAGCCTCCACATTGACTCTGTACCGTAACCTCCTGTATATAGCCTCCACATTGACTCTGTACCGGTACTACCCTGTATATAGCCTCCACATTGACTCTGTACCGTACCACCTGTATATAGCCTCCACATTGACTCTGTACCGGTACCCCTGTATATAGCCTCCACATTGACTCTGTACCGTAACACCCTGTATATAGCCTCCACATTGACTCTGTACCGTAATACCCTGTATATAGCCTCCACACTGACTCTGTACCGTAATACCCTGTATATAGCCTCCACACTGACTCTGTACCGGTACCCCCTGTATATAGCCTCCACATTGACTCTGTACGGTACCCCTGTATATAGCCTCCACATTGACTCTGTACCGTAATACCCTGTATATAGCCTCCACATTGACTCTGTACCGGTACTACCCTGTATATAGCCTCCACATTGACTCTGTACCGTACTACCCTGTATATAGCCTCCACACTGACTCTGTACCGGTACACCCTGTATATAGCCTCCACACTGACTCTGTACCGGTAACACCCTGTATATAGCCTCCACATTGACTCTGTACCGTAACACCCTGTATATAGCCTCCACATTGACTCTGTACCGTAGCACCCTGTATATAGCCTCCACATTGACTCTGTACCGTAATACCCTGTATATAGCCTCCACATTGACTCTGTACCGGTAATACCCTGTATATAGCCTCCACATTGACTCTGTACCGTAATACCCTGTATATAGCCTCCACATTGACTCTGTACCGTAATACCCTGTATATAGCCTCCACATTGACTCTGTACCGTAATACCCTGTATATAGCCTCCACATTGACTCTGTACCGTAATACCCTGTATATAGCCTCCACATTGACTCTGTACCGTAATACCCTGTATATAGCCTCCACATTGACTCTGTACCGTAATACC
Organism: Oncorhynchus nerka; assembly: GCF_034236695.1. NCBI lineage: Eukaryota > Metazoa > Chordata > Actinopteri > Salmoniformes > Salmonidae > Oncorhynchus > Oncorhynchus nerka. The sequence continues at coordinate 1,011 of NW_027036163.1, forward strand.
CTGTATATAGCCTCCACATTGACTCTGTACCGTAATACCCTGTATATAGTCTCCACATTGACTCTGTACCAGTACTCCCTGTATATAGCCTCCACATTGACTCTGTACCGTAATACCCTGTATATAGCCTCCACATTGACTCTGTACCGGTACCCCCTGTATATAGCCTCCACATTGACTCTGTACCGTAACACCCTGTATATAGCCTCCACATTGACTCTGTACCGTAATACCCTGTATATAGCCTCCACATTGACTCTGTACCGTAATACCCTGTATATAGCCTCCACATTGACTCTGTACCGTAATACCCTGTATATAGCCTCCACATTGACTCTGTACCGGTACCCCTGTATATAGCCTCCACATTGACTCTGTACCGTAACACCCTGTATATAGCCTCCACATTGACTCTGTACCGTAACACCCTGTATATAGCCTCCACATTGACTCTGTACCGTAATACCCTGTATATAGCCTCCACATTGACTCTGTACCGTAATACCCTGTATATAGCCTCCACATTGACTCTGTACCGTAATACCCTGTATATAGCCTCCACATTGACTCTGTACCGTAATACCCTGTATATAGCCTCCACATTGACTCTGTACCGTAATACCCTGTATATAGCCTCCACATTGACTCTGTACCGTAATACCCTGTATATAGCCTCCACATTGACTCTGTACCGTAATACCCTGTCTATAGCCTCCACATTGACTCTGTACCGTAATACCCTGTATATAGCCTCCACATTGACTCTGTACCGTAATACCCTGTATATAACCTGATATTGATATTGATATTGACATGATATTATTGTTGTTGTTGTGTTAGTGGTTGATTCGCAGCAGATCCAAAGCGTGTGACAGAATGCTACTTGGCACAGCCAGAAAGGTATAGAGTATAACTGGATCCCTACTTGGCCCAGCCAGGAGATATAGAGTATGACAGGATGCTACTTGGCCCAGCCAGGAAGATATAGAGTATGACAGGATGCTACTTAGCCCAACCAGGAAGATATAGAGTATGACAGGTATGACAGGATGCTACTTAGCCCAGCCAGGAAGATATAGAGTATGACAGGATGCTACTTAGCCCAGCCAGGAAGATATAAGTATGACAGGATGCTCTTGGCCCAGCCAGGAAGATATAGAGTATGACAGGATGCTACTTGGCCCAGCCAGGAAGATTTAGAGTATGACAGGATTCTACTTGGCCCAGCCAGAAGATAGAAGTATCACAGGATGCTACTATGCCCAGCCAGGAAGATATAGAGTATGACAGGATGCTACTTGGCCCAGCCAGTAAGATATAGAGTATGACAGGATGCTACTTGGCCCAGCAGGAAGATATAGAGTATGATAGGATGCTACTTGGCCCAGCCAGGAAGATATAGAGTATGACAGGATGCTACATGGCCCAGACAGTAAGATATAGAGTATGACATGAATCTACTTGGCCCAGCCAGGAATTATAGAGTATGACAGGATTCTACTTGGCTCAGCCAGGAGATATAGAGTATGACAGGATCCTACTTGGCCCAGCCAGGGATATAGAGTATGACAGGATGCTACATGGCCCAGCCAGTAAGATATAGAGTATGACAGGATGCTACATGGCCCAGCCAGTAAGATATAGAGTATGACAGGATGCTACATGGCCCAGCCAGGAAGATATAGAGTAGTTTCACGTTAACTGGTGTAAAAGAGGAACAAAACAACCTCTCATCTTCTCTCTCCTCTCTATAACAGAAGCAACCTCTCCTCTCTATAACAGAAGCAACATCTTCTCTCTCCTCTCTATAACAGAAGCAACCTCTCCTCTCTATAACAGAAGCAACATCTCCTCTCTATAACAGAAGCAACCTCTCCTCTCTCCTCTCTATAACAGAAGCAACATCAGGTTGTTTTCTATAGTTACTCAGAGTGAGACTCAGGTTGTTTTCTATAGCTACTCACAGAGTGAGACTCAGGTTGTTTTCTATAGTTACTCACAGAGTGAGACTCAGGTTGTTTTCTATAGTTACTTGCAGAGTGAGTGAGACAACATTTAGGCCTATCAATGGAAATGGCTGGCCTATATTCCTGCTGCGTGAGAAACCTCTACGTATCCACAGACACATTCCCATCATAGTGATTAACGAGCTGCAACAAATACTCAAACTGGACAGTTTGATCTCCATCTCTTCATTCAAAGACTCAATCATGGACACTCGTACTGACCATTGTGGCTGCTTTGTGTGATGTATTGTTGTCTCTACCTTCTTGCCCTTTGTGCTGTTGTCTGTACCCAATAATGTTTGTACCATGTTTTGTGCTGCTACCATGTTGTGCTGGTACCATGTTGTGTTGCTACCATGCTGTGTTGCTACCATGCTGTTATCATGCTGTGTTGCTACCATGTTGTGTTGCTACCATGCTGTTATCATGTTGTGCTGCTACCATGTTGTGTTGCTGCCATGCTGTTATCATGCTGTGTTGCTACCATGCTGTGCTGCTACCATGTTGTGTTGCTACCATGTTGTGTTGCTACCATGTTGTGTTGTCATGTGTTGCTACCATGTTGTGTTGCTGCCATCCTGTTATCATGTTGTGCTGCTACCATGTTGTGTTGCTACCATCCTGTTATCATGTTGTTGCTACCATGCTGTGCTGCTACCATGTTGTGTTGCTACCATCCTGTTATCATGTTGTGCTGCTACCATGCTGTGCTGCTACCATGTTGTGTTGCTACCATGCTGTGTTGTCATGTGTTGTGCTGTTGTCATGCTGTTTCTGTCTTAGGTCTCATGTTTATGTAGTGATGTGTCTCTCATGTCGTGCTGCTACCATGTTGTGCTGTTACCATGTTGTGTTGCTAATCCTGTTATCAGGCCTTCGTGCTGCTACCGGCTGGTAGCTGTTGTACCATGCTGTTTTTCATGCCTAGTTTTAAATAAAAATACAACTGTGTTGTCATGTGTTGCAAATTAAATGTTTCTGTGTTTCTGTCTTAGGTCTCTCTTTGGATGTAGTGATGTGTCTCAGTTCTTGTCTGTTGATGTGTGTTTTAACAGGTCCTATATTCATATTGAATGTTGGTAATCCCAGGTTTTAACAGGGCCTATAGTCAGGGCTTATTGAACTGTTGGTAGGCCGTCGTTGTAAAGGGCCTAAGTTTGGTTTTAATTAACTGACTTGCTAGTTAGGTTTAAAAAATAAATAAAAAATACAGGGCTTATTGAACTGCGGACTATTAGGTTTATAAGCCAAAGGGCTTAAATGTTTCAGGTTTCAACAGGGCTTAATGAAATATAATGGTAGTATCAATTTCCAAAACATCTTCTGGGCTTATTGAATAGGTTTTAACAGGGCCACAGTCCAGGGCTTATTGAACTGTTGGTAGTATCCCAGGTTTTAACAGGGCCTAACAGGACTTGTAGTCAGGGCTTATTGAACTGTTGGTAGTATCAGGTTTTAACAGGGCCTATAGTCAGGGCTTATTGAACTGTTGGTATATTCAGGTTTTAACAGGACTTGTAGTCAGGGCTTATTGAACTGTTGGTAGTATCAGGTTTTAACAGGGCCTATAGTCAGGGCTTATTGAACTGTTGGTATATTCAGGTTTTAACAGGACTTGTAGTCAGGGCTTATTGAACTGTTGGTATATTCAGGTTTTAACAGAACCTCCAACCATGTATAATTACGTTACTATAGTAACAGAACCTTCAACCATGTATAATTACATTACTGTAGTAACAGAACCTACAACCATGTATAATTACATTACTATAGTAACAGAACCTCCAACCATGTATAATTACATTACTATAGTAACAGAACCTACAACCATGTATAATTACGTTACTATAGTAACAGAACCTTCAACCATGTATAATTACATTACTATAGTAACAGAACATACAACCATGTATATTGCATAGTTACTATATAGTAACCATGAATAATTACATTACTATAGTAACAGAACCTCCAACCATGTATA
>NW_027036163.1:10000-12958 GCF_034236695.1 Oncorhynchus nerka
GGTAGTATAGTGACAGGACTAGTAGTGGTAGTATAGTGACAGGACTAGTAGTGGTAGTATAGTTACAGGACTAGTAGTGGTAGTGACAGGACTAGTAGTGGTAGTATAGTGACAGGACTAGTAGTGGTAGTATAGTGACAGGACTATTAGTGGTAGTGACAGGACTAGTAGTGGTAGTGACAGGACTAGTAGTGGTAGTATAGTGACAGGACTAGTAGTGGTAGTATAGTGACAGGACTAGTAGTGGTAGTATAGTGACAGGACTAGTAGTGGTAGTATAGTGACAGGACTAGTAGTGGTAGTATAGTGACAGGACTAGTAGTGGTAGTAACTGGACTAGTAGTGGTAGTATAGTGACAGGACTAGTAGTGGTAGTATAGTGACAGGACTAGTAGTGGTAGTATAGTGACAGGACTAGTAGTGGTAGTGACAGGACTGGTATGGTAGTGACAGGATAGTAGTGGTAGTGACAGGACTAGTAGTGGTAGTGACAGGACTAGTGGTGGTAGTAACAGGACTAGTAGTGGTAGTATAGTGACAGGACTGGTAGTAGTAGTATATTGACAGGACTAGTAGTAGTAGTATGGTGACGGGACTAGTAGTGGTAGTGACAGGACTAGTAGTGGTAGTGACAGGACTAGTAGTGGTAGTGACAGGACTAGTAGTGGTAGTGACAGGACAAGTAGTGGTAGTAAAGGACTGTAGTGGTAGTAACAGGACTAGTAGTGGTAGTGACAGGACTAGTAGTGGTAGTAACAGGACTAATAGTGGTAAATATAGTAACAGAACTAATAATGGCTAGTATAGTGACAGGACTAATAGTGGTAGTGACAGGACTAGTAGTGGTAGTAACAGGACTGAAGTAGTGGTAGTAACAGGACTATTAGTGGTAGTAACAGGACTAGTAGTGGTAACAGAACTAGTATAGTAAGTAACAGGACTAGTAGTAGTGGTGACAGGACTAGTAGTGGTAGTGACAGAACTAGTAGTAGTAGTAACAACCTAAAGCAGTAGTAGTAACAGGACTAATAAATAGTAAATATAGTAACAGAGACTAGTAGTAGTAGTAACAGAGACTAAGCTAACAATATGCTAAGAGACTAATAGTAAGCTAGTATAGTGACAGAACTAGTAGTGATAGTATAGTGACAGGACTGGTAGTATTGTGACAAGGACTAATAAGTAAATAATGTGGAACTAATGAAGTAGCAAAAGTATAGTAACAAGGACTAATGAAGTATTAGTAAACAAGAGACTAGTAATTGAAATAAGTATGTATTCAGACCTTAGTATTAACAGGACTAATAGTGGTAGTATAGTAACAGGACTAGTAGTGGTAGTATAGTGACAGGACTAGTAGTGGTAGTATAGTAACTGGTCTAGTTGTGGTGGTAACTAGGACTAGTTGTGGTAGTGTAGTAACATGGACTAGTGGTGGTAGTGACAGGACTAGTAGTGGTAGTGACAGGACTGGTAGTGGTAGTATAGTAACTGGTCTAGTTGTTGTGGTAACTGGACTAGTTGTGGTGGTGTAGTAACTGGACTAGTGGTGGTAGTGACAGGACTAGTAGTGGTAGTGACAGGACTAGTAGTGGTAGTATAGTAACTGGTCTAGTTGTGGTGGTAACTGGACTAGTTGTGGTGGTGTAGTAACTGGACTAGTGGTGGTAGTATAGTGACAGGACTAGTGGTGGTAGTATAGTGACAGGACTAGTAGTGGTAGTGACAGGACTAGTAGTGGTAGTATAGTGACAGGACTAGTAGTGGTAGTATAGCAACAGGACTAGTAGTGGTAGTATAGTGACAGGACTAGTGGTGGTAGTATAGTAACAGGACTAGTAGTGGTAGTATAGTGACAGGACTAGTGGTGGTAGTGACAGGACTAGTACTGGTAGTATAGTGACAGGACTAGTGGTGGTAGTGACAGGACTAGTAGTGGTAGTGACAGGACTAGTAGTGGTAGTATAGTGACAGGACTAGTAGTGGTAGTATAGTGACAGGACTAGTAGTAGTAGTATAGTGACAGGACTAATAGTGGTAGTATAGTGACAGGACTAGTAGTGGTAGTATAGTGACAGGACTAGTAGTGGTAGTATAGTGACAGGACTAGTAGTGGTAGTATAGTGACAGGACTAGTAGTGGTAGTGACAGTACAGGACTAGGTAGTAGAGTAGTGACAGGACTAGTAGTGGTAGTATAGTGACAGGACTAGTAGTGGTAGTGACAGGACTAGTAGTGGTAGTGACAGGACTAGTAGTGGTAGTGACAGGACTAGTAGTGGTAGTGACAGGACTAGTAGTGGTAGTATAGTGACAGGACTAGTAGTGGTAGTATAGTGACAGGACTAGTAGTGGTAGTATAGTTACAGGACTAGTAGTGGTAGTATAGTGACAGGACTAGTAGTGGTAGTATAGTGACAGGACTAGTAGTGGTAGTATAGTGACAGGACTAGTAGTGGTAGTGACAGGACTAGTAGTGGTAGTATAGTGACAGGACTAGTAGTGGTAGTGACAGGACTAGTAGTGGTAGTGACAGGACTAGTAGTAGTACGGACTGTAGGTAGTGACAGGACTAGTAGTGGTAGTGACAGGACTAGTAGTGGTAGTATAGTGACAGGACTAGTAGTGGTAGTATAGTGACAGGACTAGTAGTGGTAGTATAGTGACAGGACTAGTAGTGGTAGTATAGTGACAGGACTAGTAGTGGTAGTATAGTGACAGGACTAGTAGTGGTAGTATAGTGACAGGACTAGTAGTGGTAGTATAGTGACAGGACTAGTAGTGGTAGTATAGTGACAGGACTAGTAGTGGTAGTATAGTGACAGGACTAGTAGTGGTAGTGACAGGACTGGTAGTGGTAGTAGGACAGGACTAGTAGTGGTAGTGAGCAGGACTAGTAGTGGTAGTAAGTGACAGGACTAGTAGTGGTAGTATAGTGACAGGACTAGTAGTGGTAGTA
>NW_027036164.1:0-7500 GCF_034236695.1 Oncorhynchus nerka
CTCTTCTCCTCCTCTCTCCTCCTCCTCCTCCCTCTCCTCCTCTCTCCTCCCTCCGCCTCCCTCTCGCCTCCTCCTCCGTAATCGCGTCGTCATGTGCGTCGTAAATCATTAAATAAGTCTGAGGCATCAAGTAATCGTCGTCGCGTCAAATCGTGGTCGTGTATTAGTATTAGTGGTAAGTGCGTGATATTATTATTGGTAGTGGTCGTGTGGTCGTCGGTGTCGTGGTCGGTGTGAATGTGGTATTGGTGGTGGTGGATGGTGTTGGTGGTGGTGGCGTCGTGTGTGTGTGGTGGTGGTGACATTATGTTAACGTCGTCGTCGTGGCGATGTTGGTGGTGTGTGTGTGTATTAGTGGTGTTATTGTTGTCGTGTGTCGTGCGTGGTATTATTGACCGGTCGTGGTGGTATTGGCGTGTGGTGTTGGCGTGTTAGTGGTAGTGGTATTGTGAATGTGGCGTGGTGGCGTGATACTCCTCTCCTCCTCCTCCCCTCTCTCCTCCTCCTCCTCTCTCTCCTCTCCAAGGCATCAGTGGGAGGGAATCAGTTCCTCAGCAGGAATGTGGTTATTTTGTAGTGAGTTTTACAACTGTCTCATTTAGTGGTCTTTAATGTTGACGTGTGGAGTGACTGTAGATCACTGAGAGGCCTAGCTATGCGTGGAGAGTGTGTGTGTGTGTGTGTGTGTGTGTGTGTGTGTGTGTGTGTGTGCGTGTGTTACTGTGCCAGTGCTGCAAGGTGTGAACGCAGGCGTAATTCAGTCCATCCTAATGACTACAGCACCTGTACTGCTCCAGTGAACTAGATAAAAGCTTTTCATCTAGAAACACTACATCATAATTATGAAATGTCCAAATTACCAGGGACAGTCCAAGCTACCCACTGTCCCCCTTCAGACAGTGTAGGAGTAGGACAGTCAAGCTACCACTGTCCCCCTTCAGACAGTGTAGAGTAGGACAGTCAAGCTACCCACTGTCCCCCTTCAGACAGTGTAGAGTAGGACAGTCAAGCTACCCACTGTCCCCCTTCAGACAGTGTAGAGTAGGACAGTCAAGCTACCCACTCTGACCCCTTCAGACAGTGTAGAGGAGGACAGTCAAGCTACCCACTGTCCCCCTTCAGACAGTGTATAGAGTAGGACAGTCTAAGCTGCCCACTCTGACCCCTTCAGACAGTGTAGAGGAGGACAGTCAAGCTACCCACTCTGACCCCTTCAGACAGTGTAGAGTAGGACAGTCAGGCTACCCACTGTCCCCTTCAGACAGTGTAGAGGAGGACAGTCAAGCTACCACTCTGACCCTTTCAGACAGTGTAGAGTAGGACAGTCAAGCTACCCCACTCTGACCCCTTCCAGACAGTGTAGAGTAGGACAGTCAAGCTACCCACTGTCCCCCTTCAGACAGTGTAGAGGAGGACAGTCAAGCTACCCACTCTGACCCCTTCAGACATTGTAGAGTAGGACAGTCAAGCTACCCACTGTACCATCTGTAGTAGTGGTGTGTTAGGTGACGGCTGGGTGGTCCAGAGGGTTCTTCTTAAAGACGCTTTCAGACAGGTTTGTTTGACACTGCAGCCTTAATCTGTTGTGTTATTTCCTCCCTCTCCTTCCAGTTGTATATGTTACAGCCATCAGGGATTGTTCTCTGTGCAGGCCACCTCTTCTCTCTCTCCCTCTCGCCTCTCTCTCTGTCTCTCCCTCTCTCTCTCTCCCCATCTTGCTCTCTCTCCTCTCTCTCTCCCATCCCTATCCCTCTCGCCTCTCTCTCTCTGTCTCTCTCTCCCTCTCTCTCCCTCTCCATCTTGCTCTCTCTCCTCTCTCTCTCCCATCTCTATCCCTCTCACCTCTCTCTCTCTGCTCTCTCTCTCTCTCTCTCTCTCTCTCTCTCTCTCTCTCTCTCTCTCTCTCTCTCTCTGTCTGCCTCTCTCTGTCTCTCTCTCTCTCTCTCTCTCTCATTCTATCCCTTCTCTCATTCTATCCCTCTCTCTCTCTCTCTCTTCTCTCCCCTCTCGCTCGCTCCCTCTCTTCCCTATATGGATACAGCAATAAGCAGGATATATATATGGTTATATGTACAGTGTATGGGAACATATATATATCTATGGCATGTTTGATATGTGACTCAATGTATACGTGTATATATATGTAAACATGTAACCTTAATGACATACAAAAACAACAGCTTGTATAATGTGCATGTGTATATATATATCACATCATGTATATGCAGTATATATAAAAATATGTATATACACGTGTATATGTATACATGTGTGTGCATGTGTTGTAAGAGTATGTGTGTATACATGTGTAAATAAAAATGTGGAAGCATGTGTATTAATATATGCATGTGTACGTGTGAAGCCAATAATAATAATAACATGTGTTTTAAGTATGCGTATATGTATGCATATATGTATGTATGTGTAACGTATGTAAACATGTATGCATAATGACATGTATGGGCATATATGCACATGTATGTGTACATGATGGCAAACATGTATCGTACACCTCTCTCTCTCTCTCTCTACTCTCTCCCCTTCTCTCTCCCATATATACATATATCATTATACTCCCTTCTCTCTCCCACATTATATATCGCCTCTCATGTATACATATATACATATATACATCTATGCAAATATATGCACTTATATATATCATATACACCGTATATATATACATATATGCTCTATGCGCCTATACCTCTCTCCCTCTCTCTCCCTCTCTCCCAGTCTGCATATACTCTCTCTATATATACACATCTCTCCTTCTCTCTCTCCTCTCTCTCTCTCCCCTCTCTCTCCCTTCTCTCTCCCTCTCTCCCTTCTCTCTCCCTCTCTCCCCTTCTCCCTCTCCCTCTCTCCCCTTCTCTCTCCCCTCTCTCTCCCTCTCTCCCCTTCTCTCTCCACTCTCCTCCTCCTCCTTACCTCTCTCCCTCTCTGGTATGTGTCATGTGTAAATGTGTGGGCTGTGTAAATGTGTGCATGTGTGCATTGTGTGGCATGTGAAGTGTGTGGTGCATGTGAATGTGTGAGTGTGGTGGGTACATGTGTTAAATGTGTGCATGTTATGTGTGTGTTGTATTAATGTGTGTATTATATTAATGGGTGCATTAATAATAAATATGTGTGCATTTTGTGTGTAATAATGTGTGGGTGTGTATTAAGAAATGTGTGTATGTGTGCTGTGTGTGTGTGTCAATGTGTGGCGTAATAATGGCTAATATTAATGTGTGCGTGTGTGGAACAGCTGTGTTGAATTATTGTGAAGTATTAACGTATTAAATGAAATATTAATGTGTCGTGTGTGTATTAATATTAAATATTGTGCGTGTATGAGTGTGACTAATGGCGATGTGTGTGTATTATTCTCTCCCATTCTCTCTCCCTCTCTCTTCCCCCAGCAGTTATTTAATGAGGATGTGTGTCTGACCTCCACCAAGGCACATTGACATCACTGCCCTCTAGTGGCCACAATGTGGTCTGTCCTTCAGAGGAGTCCAGAGCTCCAAGGTTAGCTATGGCCCTCCTTTCAGTGCTCGCCAAAGGTTGAATTCACATAACATATGTATTGTATCTAGTGATGGAGGTCTGTATCTAGTGATGGAGGTCTGTATCTAGGGATGTAGGTCTGTATCTAGTGATGGAGGTCTGTATAGTATCTAGTGATGGAGGTCTGTATAGTATCTAGTGATGGAGGTCTGTATAGTATCTAGTGATGGAGGTCTGTATCTAGTGATGGAGGTCTGTATCTAGTGATGGAGGTCTGTATAGTATCTAGTGATGGAGGTCTGTATAGTATCTAGTGATGGAGGTCTGTATCTAGTGATGGAGGTCTGTATCTAGTGATGGAGGTCTGTATTGTATCTAGTGATGAAGGTCTGTATAGTATCTAGTGATGGAGGTCTGTATATTATCTAGTGATGGAGGTCTGTATCTAGTGATGGAGGTCTGTATAGTATCTAGTGATGGAGGTCTGTATCTAGTGATGGAGGTCTGTATAGTATCTAGTAATGGAGGTCTGTATCTAGTGATGGAGGTATGTATCTAGTAATGGAGGTCTGTATCTAGTAATGGAGGTCTGTATCTAGTGATGGAGGTCTGTATAGTATCTAGTAATGGAGGTCTGTATCTAGTGATGGAGGTCTGTATCTAGTGATGGAGGTCTGTATCTAGTGATGGAGGTCTGTATCTAGTGATGGAGGTCTGTATAGTATCTAGTGATGGAGGTCTGTATCTAGTGATGGAGGTCTGTATCTAGTAATGGAGGTCTGTATCTAGTGATGGAGGTCTGTATTGTATCTAGTGATGGAGGTCTGTATAGTATCTAGTGATGGAGGTCTGTATTGTATCTAGTGATGGAGGTCTGTATCTAGTGATGGAGGTCTGTATCTAGTAATGGAGGTCTGTATCTAGTGATGGAGGTCTGTATAGTATCTAGTGATGGAGGTCTGTATAGTATCTAGTGATGGAGGTCTGTATAGTATCTAGTGATGGAGGTCTGTATTGTATCTAGTGATGGAGGTCTGTATAGTATCTAGTGATGGAGGTCTGTATCTAGTGATGGAGGTCTGTATAGTATCTAGTGATGGAGGTCTGTATAGTATCTAGTGATGGAGGTCTGTATAGTATCTAGTGATGGAGGTCTGTATTGTATCTAGTGATGGAGGTCTGTATCTAGTGATGGAGGTCTGTATCTAGTGATGGAGGTCTGTATCTAGTGATGGAGGTCTGTATCTAGTGATGGAGGTCTGTATCTAGTGATGGAGGTCTGTATCTAGTGATGGAGGTCTGTATAGTATCTAGTGATGGAGGTCTGTATAGTATCTAGTGATGGAGGTCTGTATAGTATCTAGTGATGGAGGTCTGTATAGTATCTAGTGATGGAGGTATGTATCTAGTGATGGAGGTCTGTATTGTATCTAGTGATGGAGGTCTGTATAGTATCTAGTGATGGAGGTCTGTATCTAGTGATGGAGGTCTGTATTGTATCTAGTGATGGAGGTCTGTATAGTATCTAGTGATGGAGGTCTGTATAGTATCTAGTGATGGAGGTCTGTATAGTATCTAGTGATGGAGGTCTGTATCTAGTGATGGAGGTCTGTATCTAGTGATGGAGGTCTGTATTGTATCTAGTGATGGAGGTCTGTATAGTATCTAGTGATGGAGGTCTGTATAGTATCTAGTGATGGAGGTCTGTATAGTATCTAGTGATGGAGGTCTGTATAGTATCTAGTGATGGAGGTCTGTATAGTATCTAGTGATGGAGGTCTGTATAGTATCTAGTGATGGAGGTCTGTATAGTATCTAGTGATGGAGGTCTGTATCTAGTGATGGAGGTCTGTATCTAGTGATGGAGGTCTGTATAGTATCTAGTGATGGAGGTCTGTATAGTATCTAGTGATGGAGGTCTGTATAGTATCTAGTGATGGAGGTCTGTATCTAGTGATGGAGGTCTGTATAGTATCTAGTAATGGAGGTCTGTATTGTATCTAGTGATGGAGGTCTGTATTGTATCTAGTGATGGAGGTCTGTATCTAGTGATGGAGGTCTGTATCTAGTGATGGAGGTCTGTATCTAGTGATGGAGGTCTGTATCTAGTGATGGAGGTCTGTATCTAGTAATGGAGGTCTGTATCTAGTGATGGAGGTCTGTATAGTATCTAGTGATGGAGGTCTGTATAGTATCTAGTGATGGAGGTCTGTATAGTATCTAGTGATGGAGGTCTGTATAGTATCTAGTGATGTAGGTCTGTATAGTATCTAGTGATGGAGGTCTGTATAGTATCTAGTGATGGAGGTCTGTATCTAGTGATGGAGGTCTGTATAGTATCTAGTGATGGAGGTCTGTATAGTATCTAGTGATGGAGGTCTGTATAGTATCTAGTGATGGAGGTCTGTATTGTATCTAGTGATGGAGGTCTGTATCTAGTGATGGAGGTCTGTATCTAGTGATGGAGGTCTGTATCTAGTGATGGAGGTCTGTATCTAGTGATGGAGGTCTGTATCTAGTGATGGAGGTCTGTATCTAGTGATGGAGGTCTGTATAGTATCTAGTGATGGAGGTCTGTATAGTATCTAGTGATGGAGGTCTGTATAGTATCTAGTGATGGAGGTCTGTATTGTATCTAGTGATGGAGGTCTGTATAGTATCTAGTGATGGAGGTCTGTATAGTATCTAGTGATGGAGGTCTGTATAGTATCTAGTGATGGAGGTCTGTATCTAGTGATGGAGGTCTGTATCTAGTGATGGAGGTCTGTATTGTATCTAGTGATGGAGGTCTGTATAGTATCTAGTGATGGAGGTCTGTATAGTATCTAGTGATGGAGGTCTGTATAGTATCTAGTGATGGAGGTCTGTATAGTATCTAGTGATGGAGGTCTGTATAGTATCTAGTGATGGAGGTCTGTATAGTATCTAGTGATGGAGGTCTGTATAGTATCTAGTGATGGAGGTCTGTATAGTATCTAGTGATGGAGGTCTGTATCTAGTGATGGAGGTCTGTATCTAGTGATGGAGGTCTGTATAGTATCTAGTGATGGAGGTCTGTATAGTATCTAGTGATGGAGGTCTGTATAGTATCTAGTGATGGAGGTCTGTATCTAGTGATGGAGGTCTGTATCTAGTGATGGAGGTCTGTATCTAGTAATGGAGGTCTGTATTGTATCTAGTGATGGAGGTCTGTATCTAGTGATGGAGGTCTGTATAGTATCTAGTGATGGAGGTCTGTATTGTATCTAGTGATGGAGGTCTGTATCTAGTGATGGAGGTCTGTATCTAGTGATGGAGGTCTGTATCTAGTGATGGAGGTCTGTATCTAGTGATGGAGGTCTGTATCTAGTGATGGAGGTCTGTATCTAGTGATGGAGGTCTGTATAGTATCTAGTGATGGAGGTCTGTATAGTATCTAGTGATGGAGGTCTGTATCTAGTGATGGAGGTCTGTATAGTATCTAGTGATGGAGGTCTGTATCTAGTAATGGAGGTCTGTATCTAGTGATGGAGGTCTGTATCTAGTGATGGAGGTCTGTATCTAGTGATGGAGGTCGGTATTGTATATAGTGATGGAGGTCTGTATCTAGTGATGGAGGTCTGTATCTAGTGATGGAGGTCTGTATTGTATCTAGTGATGGAGGTCTGTATAGTATCTAGTGATGGAGGTCTGTATCTAGTGATGGAGGTCTGTATCTAGTGATGGAGGTCTGTATTGTATCTAGTGATGGAGGTCTGTATCTAGTGATGGAGGTCTGTATCTAGTGATGGAGGTCTGTATCTAGTGATGTAGGTCTGTATAGTATCTAGTGATGGAGGTCTGTATCTAGTGATGGAGGTCTGTATTGTATCTAGTGATGGAGGTCGTCTTCTCCAGACCTGTCTGTGTCCAGGTTATAACTTAATACAACAGTATCCCACTACCCTCGTCTTCTCCAGACCTGTCTGTGTCCAGGTTATAACTTAATACAACAGTATCCCACTTCACCCTTCGTCTCTCCAGACC
>NW_027036165.1:0-12959 GCF_034236695.1 Oncorhynchus nerka
GGTGACGCCTGAGACAGAGACATTATAACAACAACCTGAAGGTGACGCCTGAGACAGAGACATTATAACAACAACCTGAAGGTGACGCCTGAGACATTATAACAACAACCTGAAGGTGACGCCTGAGACAGAGACATTATAACAACCTGAAGGTGACGCCTGAGACATTATAACAACAACCTGAAGGTGACGCCTGAGACATTATAACAACAACCTGAAGGTGACGCCTGAGACAGAGACATTATAACAACAACATTATAACAACAACCTGAAGGTGACGCCTGAGACAGACATTATAACAACAACCTGAAGGTGACGCCTGAGACATTATAACAACAACCTGAAGGTGACGCCTGAGACAGAGACATTATAACAACAACCTGAAGGTGACGCCTGAGACAGAGACATTATAACAACAACCTGAAGGTGACGCCTGAGACAGAGAGACATTATAACAACAACCTGAAGGTGACGCCTGAGAGACATTATAACAACAACCTGAAGGTGACGCCTGAGACCAGAGAGACATTATAACAACAACCTGAAGGTGAAGACATTATAACAACAACCTGAAGGTGACGCCTGAGACAGAGAGACATTATAACAACAACCTGAAGGTGACGCCTGAGACATTATAACAAACAACCTGGAAGGTGACGCCTGAGACAGAGACATTATAACAACAACCTGAAGGTGACGCCTGAGACAGAGACATTATAACAACAACCTGAAGGTGACGCCTGAGACATTATAACAAACAACCTGAAGGTGACGCCTGAGACAGAGACATTATAACAACAACCTGAAGGTGACGCCTGAGACAGAGACATTATAACAACAACCTGAAGGTGACGCTGAGACAGAGACATTATAACAACAACCTGAAGGTGACGCCTGAGACATTATAACAACAACCTGAAGGTGACGCTGAGACAGAGACATTATAAACAACAACCTGAAGGTGACGCCTGAGACATTATAACAACAACCTGAAGGTGACGCCTGAGACATTATAACAACAACCTGAAGGTGACGCCTGAGACAGAGACATTATAACAACAACCTGAAGGTGACATCTGAGACATTATAACAACAACCTGAAGGTGACGCTGAAGGTGATGTCTGAGACATTATAACAACAACCTGAAGGTGACGTCTGAGACAGAGACATTATAACAACAACCTGAAGGTGACGCCTGAGACAGAGACATTATAACAACAACCTGGAAGGTGACGCTGAGACAGAGACATTATAACAATAACCTGAAGGTGACGCCTGAGACATTATAACAACAACCTGAAGGTGACGCAACAACAACCTGAAGGTGGTGACCTGAAGGTGACAGAGACATTATAACAACAACCTGAAGGTGACGCCTGAGACTGAAGACTGAGACATTATAACAACAACCTGAAGGTGACGCCTGAGACAGAGAGACATTATAACAACAACCTGAAGGTGACGCCTGAGACAGAGACATTATAACAACAACCTGGAAGGTGACGCTGAGACAGAGACATTATAACAACAACCTGAAGGTGACGCCTGAGACATTATAACAACAACCTGAAGGTGACGCTCTGAGACAGAGACATTATAACAACAACCTGAAGGTGACGCCTGAGACATTATAACAACAACCTGGAAGGTGACGTCTGAGACATTATAACAACAACCTGAAGGTGACGCCTGAGACAGAGACATTATAACAACAACCTGAAGGTGACGCCTGAGACATTATAACAACAACCTGAAGGTGACGTCAGAGACAGAGACATTATAACAACAACCTGAAGGTGACGCCTGAGAGACATTAACAACAATGAAACAGAGACATTATAACAACAACCTGAAGGTGACGCCTGAGACATTATAACAACAACCTGAAGGTGACGCTGAGACATTATAACAACAAGAAGGTGACGCCTGAGACAGAGACATTATAACAACAACCTGAAGGTGACGTCTGAGACAGAGAGACATTACAACAACAACCTGAAGGTGACGTCTGAGACAGAGACATTATAACAACAACCTGAAGGTGACGTCTGAGACAGAGACATTATAACAACAACCTGAAGGTGACGTCTGAGACAGAGACATTATAACAACAACCTGAAGGTGACGTCTGAGACATTATAACAACAACCTGAAGGTGACGTCTGAGACATTATAACAACAACCTGAAGGTGACGTCTGAGACATTATAACAACAACCTGAAGGTGACGTCTGAGACATTATAACAACAACCTGAAGGTGACGTCTGAGACAGAGACATTATAACAACAACCTGAAGGTGACGTCTGAGACATTATAACAACAACCTGAAGGTGACGTCTGAGACAGAGACATTATAACAACAACCTGAAGGTGACGTCTGAGACAGAGACATTATAACAACAACCTGAAGGTGACGCCTGGAGACATTATAACAACAACCTGAAGGTGACGCCTGAGACATTATAACAACAACCTGAAGGTGACGCCTGAGACATTATAACAACAACCTGAAGTTGACGCCTGAGACATTATAACAACAACCTGAAGGTGACGCCTGAGACATTATAACAACAACCTGAAGGTGACGCCTGAGACAGAGACATTATAAACAACAACCTGAAGGTGACGTCTGAGACAGAGACATTATAACAAACAACCTGAAGTTGACGTCTGAGACATTATATTACAAACAACCTGAAGGTGACGCCTGAGACATTATAACAACAACCTGAAGGTGACGCCTGAGACATTATAACAACAACCTGAAGGTGACGCCTGAGACATTATAACAACAACCTGAAGGTGACGCCTGAGACAGAGACATTATAACAACAACCTGAAGGTGACGCCTGAGACAGAGACATTATAACAACAACCTGAAGGTGGTCTGAGACAGAGACATTATCTGACGACAGAGACATTATAACAACAACCTGAAGGTGACGTCTGAGACATTATAACAACAACCTGAAGGTGACGCTCTGAGACATTGATAAAAACAATGACGCTGAGACAGAGACATTATAACAACAACCTGAAGGTGACGACATTATAACAACAACTGAGACAGAGACATTATAACAACAACCTGAAGGTGACGCCTGAGACATTATAACAACAACCTGAAGGTGACGCCTGAGACAGAGACATTATAACAACAACCTGAAGGTGACGCCTGAGACATTATAACAACAACCTGAAGGTGAAGGTGACAAATAACCTGAAGACGCCTGAGACATTATAACAACAACCTGAAGGTGACGCCTGAGACAGAGACATTATAACAACAACCTGAAGGTGACGTCTGAGACAGAGACATTACAACAACAACCTGAAGGTGACGCCTGAGACATTATAACAACAACTGACGACAGAGACATTATAACAACAACCTGAAGGTGACGCCTGAGACATTATAACAACAACCTGAAGGTGACGCTCTGAGACATTATAACAACAACCTGAAGGTGACGCTGGAGACAGAGACATTATAACAACAACCTGAAGGTGACGCCTGACAGAGACATTATTGAAGGTGATGAGACATTATAAAACAACCTGAAGGTGACGCCTGAGACAGAGACATTATAACAACAACCTGAAGGTGACGCCTGAGACAGACATTATAACAACAACCTGAAGGTGACGCTTTCTGAGACATTATAACAACAACCTGAAGGTGACGTCTGAGACAGAGACATTATAACAACAACCTGAAGGTGACGCCTGAGACAGAGACATTATAACAACAAACCTGAAGGTGACGCCTGAGACAGAGACATTATAACAACAACCTGAAGGTGACGCCTGAGACAGAGACATTATAACAACAACCTGAAGGTGACGCCTGAGACAGAGACATTATAAACAACAACCTGAAGGTGACGCCTGAGACAGAGACATTATAACAACAACCTGAAGGTGACGCCTGAGACAGAGACATTATAACAACAACCTGAAGGTGACGCCTGAGACAGAGACATTATAACAACAACCTGAAGGTGACGCCTGAGACATTATAACAACAACCTGAAGGTGACGCCTGAGACATTATAACAACCTGAAGGGGTGACGCCTGAGACATTATAACAACAACCTGAAGGTGACGCCTGGAGACATTATAACAACCTGAAGGTGACGCCAGAGACAGAGACATTATAACAACAACCTGAAGGTGACGTCTGAGACAGAGACATTATAACAACAACCTGAAGGTGACGCCTGAGACATTATAACAACAACCTGAAGGTGACGCCTGAGACATTATAACAACAACCTGAAGGTGATGTCTGAGACAGACATTATAACAACAACCTGAAGGTGACGTGAGACATTATAACAAACAACCTTGAAGGTGACGCCTGAGACAGAGACATTATAACAACAACCTGAAGGTGACGTCTGAGACATTATCTGAGACAGAGACATTATAACAATAACCTGAAGGTGACGCCTGAGACAGAGACATTATAACAACAACCTGAAGGTGACGTCTGAGACATTATAACAACAACCTGAAGGTGACGCCTGAGATACAGAGACATTACAACAACCTGAAGACAGAGACATTATAACAACAACCTGAAGGTGACGTCTGAGACAGAGACATTATAACAACAACCTGAAGGTGATTTGAACAGAGACATTATAACAACAACCTGAAGGTGACATCTGAGACATTATAACAACAACCTGAAGGTGACGTCTGAGACATTATAACAACAACCTGGAAGGTGAGACATTATAACAACAACCTGAAGGTGACGTCTGAGACATTATAACAACAACCTGAAGGTGACGCCTGAGACATTATAACAACAACCTGAAGGTGACGCCTGAGACATTATCTGAGACAGAGACATTATAACAACAACCTGAAGGTGACGCCTGAGA
Source organism: Oncorhynchus nerka (assembly GCF_034236695.1). Taxonomy (NCBI): domain Eukaryota; kingdom Metazoa; phylum Chordata; class Actinopteri; order Salmoniformes; family Salmonidae; genus Oncorhynchus; species Oncorhynchus nerka. Next base: position 4,896 of record NW_027036165.1, read on the forward strand.
CAGAGACATTATAACAACAACCTGAAGGTGTCGAGACAGAGACATTATAACAACAACCTGAAGGTCTGAGACAGAGACATTATAACAACAACCTGAAGGTGACGCCTGAGACAGAGACATTATAACAACAACCTGAAGGTGACGTCTGAGACAGAGACATTATAACAACAACCTGAAGGTGACGTCTGAGACATTATAACAACAACCTGAAGGTGACGTCTGAGACATTATAACAACAACCTGAAGGTGACGTCTGAGACATTATAACAACAACCTGAAGGTGACGTCTGAGACATTATAACAACAACCTGAAGGTGACGTCTGAGACATTATAACAACAACCTGAAGGTGACGTCTGAGACAGAGACATTATAACAACAACCTGAAGGTGACGTCTGAGACAGAGACATTATAACAACAACCTGAAGGTGACGTCTGAGACAGAGACATTATAACAACAACCTGAAGGGTGCCTGACAGAGACATTATAACAACAACCTGAAGGTGACGCCTGAGACAGAGACATTATAACAACAACCTGAAGGTGACGTCTGAGACAGAGACATTATAACAACAACCTGAAGGTGACGCCTGAGAGACATTATAACAACAACCTGGAAGGTGACGTCTGAGACATTATAACAGCAACCTGAAGGTGACGTCTGAGACATTAGACAAGAGGTGACATTATAACAACAACAACCTGAAGGTGACGTCTGAGACATTATAACAACAACCTGAAGGTGACGTCAGAGACATTATAACAACAACCTGAAGGTGACGTCTGAGACATTATAACAACAACCTGAAGGTGACGTCTGAGACAGAGACATTATAACAACAACCTGAAGGTGACGTCTGAGACATTATAACAACAACCTGAAGGTGATGTCTGAGACATTATAACAACAACCTGAAGGTGACGTCTGAGACATTATAACAACAACCTGCGTCAGAGACATTATAACAACAACCTGAAGGTGAGACTGAGACATTATAACAACAACCTGAAGGTGACGTCTGAGACATTATAACAACAACCTGAAGGCATTATAACAATGTTCAAGGTGACGCGTCTGAGACAGAGACATTATAACAACAACCTGAAGGTGACGTCTGAGACAGATACATTATAACAACAACCTGAAGGTGACGCCTGAGACAGAGACATTATAACAACAACCTGAAGGTGACATCTGAGACAGAGACATTATAACAACAACCTGAAGGTGACGCGTCTGAGACATTATAACAACAACCTGAAGGTGGCGTCTGAGACATTATAACAACAACCTGAAGGTGCGTCTGAGACATTATAACAACAACCTGAAGGTGACGACATTATAACAACCTGAAGGTGACGTCTGAGACATTATAACAACAACCTGAAGGTGACGTCTGAGACAGAGACATTATAACAACAACCTGAAGGTGACGTCTGAGACAGAGACATTATAACAACAACCTGAAGGTGACGTCTGAGACAGAGACATTATAACAACAACCTGAAGGTGACGTCTGAGACATTATAACAACAACCTGAAGGTGACGTCAGAGACATTATAACAACAACCTGAAGGTGACGTCAGAGACATTATAACAACAACCTGAAGGTGACGTCTGAGACATTATAACAACAACCTGAAGGTGACGTCTGAGACAGAGACATTATAACAACAACCTGAAGGTGACGTCTGAGACATTATAACAACAACCTGAAGGTGACGTCTGAGACAGAGACATTATAACAACAACCTGAAGGTGACGTCTGAGACAGAGACATTATAACAACAACCTGAAGGTGACGTCTGAGACATTATAACAACAACCTGAAGGTGATGTCTGAGACAGAGACATTATAACAACAACCTGAAGGTGACGTCTGAGACAGAGACATTATAACAACAACCTGAAGGTGACGTCTGAGACAGAGACATTATAACAAACAACCTGAAGGTGACGTCTGAGACATTATAACAACCTGAAGGTGACGCTGAGACTATAACAACAACCTGAAGGTGACTTTACTTTAGCAGTGATAAACAACCTGAAGGTGACGTCTGGAGACATTATAACAACAACCTGAAGGTGACGTCTGAGACATTATAACAACAATGAAGGTGATAAAAACAACTTCAAACATTATAACAACAACCTGAAGGTGACGTCTGAGACAGAGACATTATAACAACAACCTGAAGGTGGCGTCTGAGACAGAGACATTATAACAACAACCTGAAGGTGACGTCTGAGACATTATAACAACAACCTGAAGGTGATGTCTAGACATTTTAACAACAACCTGAAGGGTGCATTATAACAAACCTGAAGGTGTCTGAGACAGAGACATTATAACAACAACCTGAAGGTGATCGTCTGAGACTGAGACATTATAACAACAACCCTGGAAGGTGACGTTATTCGAAGACTGAGACATTATAACAACAACCTGAAGGTGGCGTCTGAGACAGAGACATTATAACAACAACCTGAAGGTGCGTCTGACAGACATTATAACAACAACCTGAAGGTGACGTCTCAAATAAAACTGAGACATTATCTCTTTTGAAGAACAACAACCTGAAGGTGACGACAGAGACATTATAACAACAACCTGAAGGTGGCGTCTGAGACATTATAACAACAACCTGAACAAGGGACATTATTATAACAACAACCTGAAGGTGACGTCTGAGACATTATAACAACAACCTGAAGGTGGCAGAGTCTGAGACAGAGACATTATAACAACAACCTGAAGGTGACGCAAACATTATAACTCAACCTTGAAGCTTTACTGGAGACATTATCACAGAGACATTATAACAACAACCTGAAGGTGACGCGTCTGAGACAGAGACATTATAACAACAACCTGAAGGTGGCGTCTGAGACAGAGACATTATAACAACAACCTGAAGGTGACGTCTCAGAGACATTATAACAACAACCTGAAGGTGACGTCACAGAGACATTATAACAACAACCTGAAGGTGCGTCTGAGAGACATTATAACAACAACCTGAAGGTGGCGTCTGAGACAGAGACATTATAACAACAACCTGAAGGTGACGCCTGAGACATTATAACAACAACCTGGCGTCATTATAACAACATCTGAAGGTGACGAGACATTATAACAACAACCTGAAGGTGACGCCTGAGACAGAGACATTATAACAACAACCTGAAGGTGACGTCTGAGACATTATAACAACAACCTGAAGGTGGCGTCTGAGACAGAGACATTATAACAACAACCTGAAGGTGACGTCTGAGACATTATAACAACAACTGAAGGTGAGAGACATTATAACAACAACCTGAAGGTGACGTCTGAGACAGAGACATTATAACAACAACCTGAAGGTGGCGACATTATCTGAGACATTATAACAACAACCTGAAGGTGACGTCTGAGACAGAGACATTATAACAACAACCTGAAGGTGACGCCTGAGACAGAGACATTATAACATCAACCTGACGACAGAGACATTATAACAACAACCTGAAGGTGACGTCTGAGACATTATAACAACAACCTGAAGGTGACGTCTGAGACAGAGACATTATAACAACAACCTGGCGTCTGAGACAGAGACATTATTGATGAGACAGAGACATTATAACAACCTGAAGGTGGCGTCAGAGACATTATAACAACAACCTGAAGGTGACATTGAGACATTATAACAACAACCTGAAGGTGGCGTCTGAGACATTATAACAACAACTGAAGGTGACGTGTCTGAGACATTATAACAACAACCTGAAGGTGACGTCTGAGTCTGAGACAGAGACATTATAACAACAACCTGAAGGTGACGCCTGAGACATTATAACAACAACCTGAAGGTGACGCCTGAAGACAGAGACATTATCTGAAGGTGACGCCTGAGACATTATAACAACAACCTGAAGGTGACGTCTGAGACAGAGACATTATAACAACAACCTGAAGGTGACGCCTGAGACATTATAACAACAACCTGAAGGTGACGTCTGAGACATTATAACAACAACCTGAAGGTGACGTCTGAGACAGAGACATTATAACAACCAACCTGAGAAGAGACATTATAAAACAACCTGACGCGCCTGAGACATTATAACAAACAACCTGAAGGTGACGTCTGAGACATTATAACAACAACCTGAAGGTGACGCCTGAGACAGAGACATTACAACAACAACCTGAAGGTGACTGAGACAGAGACATTATAACAACAACCTGAAGGTGACGTCTGAGACAGAGACATTATAACAACAACCTGAAGGTGACGTCTGAGACAGAGACATTATAACAACAACCTGAAGGTGACGTCTAAAATAACAACCTGAAGGTGAGACATTATAACAACAACCTGAAGGTGACGCCTGAGATAGAGACATTCTGAGACATTATAACAACAACCTGAAGGTGACGTCTGAGACATTATAACAACAACCTGAAGGTGACGCCTGAGACATTATAACAACAACCTGAAGGTGATGAGACATTATAACAACCTGAAGGTGACGTCAGAGACAGAGACATTATAACAACAACCTGAAGGTGACGTCTGGGACAGAGACATTATAACAACAACCTGAAGGTGACGTCTGAGACAGAGACATTACAACAACAACCTGAAGGTGACGTCTGAGACATTATAACAACAACCTGAAGGTGATGTCTGAGTGAAGGTGACGTCTGAGACATTATAACAACAACTGAAGGTGACATTATAACAACAACCTGAAGGTGACGTCTGAGACATTATAACAACAACCTGAAGGTGACGTCTGAGACATTATAACAACAACCTGAAGGTGACGTCTGAGACATTATAACAACAACCTGAAGGTGACGCTGAGACATTATCTGAGACAGAGACATTATAACAACAACCTGAAGGTGACGCGTCTGAAGGTGACGTCTGAGACATTATAACAACAACCTGAAGGTGACGTCTGAGACATTATAACAACAACCTGAAGGTGACGTCTGAGACAGAGACATTATAACAACAACCTGAAGGTGACGTCTGAGACATTATAACAACAACCTGAAGGTGACGTCTGAGACATTATAACAACAACCTGAAGGTGACGTCTGAGACATTATAACAACAACCTGAAGGTGACGTCTGAGACAGAGACATTATAACAACAACCTGAAGGTGACGTCTGAGACATTATAACAACAACCTGAAGGTGATGTCTGAGACATTATAACAACAACCTGAAGGTGATGTCTGAGACATTATAACAACAACCTGAAGGTGACGTCTGAGACATTATAACAACAACCTGAAGGTGACGCTGAGACATTATAACAACAACCCTGAAGGGAGACAGAGACATTATAACAACAACCTGAAGGTGACGTCTGAGACTTGGAAGGTGAGAGACATTATAACAACAACCTGAAGGTGACGTCTGAGACAGAGACATTATCTGAAGGTGACGTCTGAGACATTATAACAACAACCTGAAGGTGACGTGGAGAAGAGACATTGTCTGAAGGTGACATTGAGACATTATAACAAACAACCTGAAGGTGACGTCTGAGACATTATAACAACAACCTGAAGGTGACGCCTGAGACATTATAACAACAACCTGAAGGTGACGCCTGAGACATTATAACAACAACCTGAAGGTGACGCCTGAGACATTATAACAACAACCTGAAGGTGACGCGAGACAGAGACATTATAACAACAACCTGAAGGTGACGTCAGAGACATTATAACAACAACCTGAAGGTGACGTCTGAGACATTATAACAACAACCTGAAGGTGACGCCTGAGACAGAGACATTATAACAACAACCTGAAGGTGACGCCTGAGACAGAGACATTATAACAACAACCTGAAGGTGACGCCTGAGACAGAGACATTATAACAACCTGAAGACAGAGACATTATAACAACAACCTGAAGGTGACAGAGACATTATAACAACAACCTGAAGGTGACGCTGGAGACAGAGACATTATAACAACAACCTGAAGGTGACGCTGAGACAGAGACATTATAACAACAACCTGAAGGTGACGCTAGAGACATTATAACAACAACCTGAAGGTGACGCTCTGAGACAGAGGTGACATTATAACAACAACCTGAAGGTGACGCGTCTGAGACAGAGACATTATAACAACAACCTGAAGGTGACGCTGAGACAGAGACATTATAACAACAACCTGAAGGTGACGTCTGAGACAGAGACATTATAACAACAACCTGAAGGTGACGCCTGAGATAGAGACATTATAACAACAACCTGAAGGTGACGTCTGAGACAGAGACATTATAACAACAACCTGAAGGTGACGCCTGGAGACATTATAACAACCTGAAACCTGAAGGTGACGCTCTGAGACATTATAACAACAACCTGAAGGTGACGCCTGAGACAGAGACATTATAACAACAACCTGAAGGTGACGTCTGAGACAGAGACATTATAACAACAACCTGAAGGTGACGCCTGAGACAGAGACATTATAACAACAACCTCGAAGGTGAAGGTGAGACATTATAATAAACAACCTGAAGGTGACGCCTGAGACATTATAACAACAACCTGAAGGTGACGTCTGAGACAGAGACATTATAACAACAACCTGAAGAGTGACGTCTGAGACAGAGACATTATAACAACAACCTGAAGGTGACGCCTGAGACATTATAACAACAACCTGAAGGTGATGTCTGAGACATTATAACAACAACCTGAAGGTGACGCCTGAGAGCAGAGACATTATAACAACAACCTGAAGGTGACGCCTGAGACATTATAACAACAACCTGAAGGTGACGTCTGAGACAGAGACATTATAACAACAACCTGAAGGTGACATCTGAGACATTATAACAACAACCTGAAGGTGACGTCTGAGACATTATAACAACAACAGAGACATTATAACAAACAACCTGAAGGTGACGCCTGAGACATTATAACAACAACCTGAAGGTGACGCCTGAGGTGACAGCTCTGAGACATTATAACAACAACCTGAAGGTGACGTCTGAGACATTATAACAACAACCTGAAGGTGACGCCTGAGACAGAGACATTATAACAACAACCTGAAGGTGACGTCGGAGACAGAGACATTATAACAACAACCTGAAGGTGACGTCTGAGACAACCTGAAGGTGACGCCTGGAGACATTATAACAACAACCTGAAGGTGACGCCTGAGACATTATAACAACAACCTGAAGGTGACGCCTGAGACAGAGACATTATAACAACAACTTGAAGGTTGTTTTTCCTCATAATCCTGGACTATCCCATCACCATTTTATTACGCTTGCAACAAATAATCTGCTCAGACCCCAATCAAGAACATCAAAAAGTCGGCTATAAATTCACAGACAAATACAAAGACTCCTTGACGTCTTTCCAGACTCCCTCTGCCTACCCAAGGACGCCAGAGGACAAAAAATCCAAATCCACCCAACTGAGCATCTCAATTTAACTTTGCGCAATACCCCAGATGCAGCTGCACCCCTAAAAACTAAAAATGTCTCATAAGAAACTAGCCTCCTGGGTACACAGAAAATACCCGAGAGCCTCAAGCAAGCTTCCAGAAAATTGGAACGGAGTTTACGCCACACCAAACTGGAAGTCTTCCGACTAGCTTAAAAGGACGTACTGCAGCAGTACCGAAGAGCCCTTTACTGCTGCCCGATCATCCTATTTAACTTAATTGAGGAAAATAAGAACAATCCGAAATTCCTTTTGATACTGTCGCAAAGCTAACTAAAAAGCAAGGCATTCCCTAAGAGAGGATGACTTTCACTTTAGCAGTGATAAATTCATGAACTTTGAGGAAAAGATTATGATTATTAGAAAGCAAATTACGGACTCTTAAACCTGCGTATTCTCCAAAACCTCAGCTGTCCTGAGTCTGCACAACTCTGCCAGGACTCAGGATCAAGAGAGATGCCCAAGTCTTTAGTACTATATCTCTTGACATAATGATGAAAAATAATCTCATGGCCTCTAAACCTTCAAGCTGCATACTGACCAGCAATACGTAAACTGAACGAAGCATACT
>NW_027036166.1:0-12962 GCF_034236695.1 Oncorhynchus nerka
TATTTTTACATATTTCTGATACTGAATGTTGTCAGATCTTCAACCAAATCCTAATATTAGATAAAGGGAACCTGAATGAACAAATAACACAACAATAACATAATTATTTAATGAACAAAGTTATGCAACACCCAAATGCCCCTGGGTGAAAAAGTAATTTCCCCGTTTACACTCAGTAACTGGTTATGCCACCTTTTCCTCCAACCAACCACTTCCTGTAGATGATCAGTCCACCTTTAGCTGCAATGACTCCCACCAACCACTTCCTGTAGTTGATCAGTCCACTTTATGTAACAGACTCCAACCAACCACTTCCTGTAGTTGATCAGTCCACCTTTAGCTGCAATGACTCCAACCAACCACTTCCTGTAGTTGATCAGTCCACCTTTAGCTGCAGTGACTCCAACCAACCACTTCCTGTAGTTGATCAGTCCACCTTTAGCTGCAATGACTCCAACCAACCACCTCCTGTAGTTGATCAGTCCACCTTTAGCTGCAATGACTCCAACCAACCACTTCCTGTAGTTGATCAGTCCACCTTTAGCTGCAATGACTCCAACCAACCACTTCCTGTAGTTGATCAGTCCACCTTTAGCTGCAATGACTCCCACCAACCACTTCCTGAAGTTTTCTTCTGTTCAAGCCATTATTTTGTTGATTTACTTTGGTCTTTTGCGTTGTAGTCCTGTTGCATCACCTAACTTCTGTTGAGCTTCAATTGGCGGACAGATAAGATAGCCTTACGTTCTCCTGCAAAATGTCTTGATAAACTGATTATAGCAAGCTGTCCAGGCCCTGAGGCAGCAAAGCAGCCCAAAACCATGATGCTCCCTCCACCATACTTATAATTGGGATGAGGTTTTGATGTTGGTGTGCTGTGCATTTTTCTCTCCACACATAGTGTTGTGTGTTCCTTCCAAACAACTTCAACTGTAGTTTCATCTGTCCACAGAATAGTTTGCCAGTAGAGCTGTGGAACATCCAGGTGCTCTTTGCAAACTTCAGACGGCAGCAATGTTTTTTCAGGCAGCAGTGGCTTCTTCTGTGGTGTCCTCCCCATGAACACCATTCTTGTTTAGTGTTCAGAAGGCTTCAAATGTACGGTGAATAATAAAGTAAGATTTAAGATTAACCATAGATTATATAATAGTTTAGAGGCAAGCAACACTGATACATGCATGAGAGCACCAGCTGTTCCGGAAGACTGTGTGATCACGGTCTCCGCAGCTGATGTAAGACCTTTAAACAGGTCAACATTCACAAGGCCGCAGGGCCAGACGGATTACCAGGGCGTGTACTGCGAGCATGCGCTGACCAAATGGTAAGTGTCTTTCTTCACTGACATTTTCAACCAGTCCCTGTCTGAGTCTGTAATACCAACATGTATCAAGCAGACCACCATAGTCCCTGTGCCCCAAAACACTAAGGTAACCTGCCTAAATGACTACCAACCCGTAGCACTCACGTCTGTAGCAATGAAGTGCCTTCAAAGGCTGGTCATGGCTCACATCAACACCATCATCCCAGAAACCCACCCTAGACCCACTCCAATTTGCATACCGCCCCAACAGATCCATAGATGATGCAATCTCTTGCACTCCACAGTGCCCATTCCCACCTGGACAAAAGGAACAGCTACGTGAGAATGCTATTCATTGACTCCAGCTCAGCATTCAACACCATAGAGCCCTCAAAGCTCATCACTAAGCTAAGGACCCTGGCACTAAACTGGATCCTGAACTTCCTGGCGGGCCGCCCCCAGGTGGTAAGGGTAGGTAACAACACATCTGCCCTGCTGATCCTCAACACGGGGGCCCCTCAGGGGTGCGTGCTCAGTCCCCTCCTGTACTCCCTGTTCACTCATGACTGTACGGCCAGGCACGACTCCAACACCATCATTACTATGCCGATGACACAACAGCGGTAGGCCTCTTCACCGACAACGACGAGACATCCTATGGGGAGGAGGTCAGAGACCTGGCCGTGTGGTGCCAGGACAACAACCTCTCCCTCAATGTGATCAGGACAGAGGAGATGATTGTGGACTACAGGAAAAGGAGGACCGAGCACGCCCCCATTCTCATCAACGGGACTGTAGTGGAGCAGGTTGAGAGCTTCAAGTTCCTTGGCATCCACATCACCAACAAACTAACATTGTCCAAACACACCAAGACAGTCGTGAAGAGGGCACGACAAAACCTATTTCCCCTCAGGAGACTAAAAAGTTTGGCATGGGTCCTGAGATCCTCAAAAGGTTCTAGAGCTGCACCATCGAGAGCATCCTAACCGGTTGCATCACTGCCTGATATGTCAACTGCTTTGCCTCCAACCGCAAGGCACTACAGAGGGTAATGCAAACGGCCCAGTACATCCCACGGGGCCAGGCTTCCAGCCGTCTGGACCTCTATACCAAGTGGTGTCAGAGGAAGGCCCTAAAAATTGTTAAAGACCCCAGCCACCCCAGTCATACACTGTTCTCTCTGCTACCGCATGGCAAGCGGTACCCTGAGCACAAGTCTAGGTCCAAGGGGCTTCTAAACAGCTTCTACCCCACAAGCCATAAGACTCTGAACAACTAATCAAATTGCTACCCAGACTATTTGCATTGCCCCTCTCCTTCACACCACTGCTACTCTCTGTTGTCATCTAATCACTTTTTAGTATCTTTACCTACATGTACTTACATACATACATGTACATACTACCACAAATAACCAATGCACATTGACTCTGTACCGTAATACCCTGTATATAGCCTCCACATTGACTCTGTACCTAATACCTGTATATATAGCCTCCACATTGACTCTGTACCGTAATACCCTGTATATAACCTCCACATTGACTCTGTACCGGTACCCCTGTATATAGCCTCCACATTGACTCTGTACCGGTACCCCCTGTATATAGCCTCCACATTGACTCTGTACGGTACCTGTATATAACCTCCACATTGACTCTGTACCGGTGCCCCCTGTATATAGCCTCCACATTGACTCTGTACCGGTACCCCCTGTATATAGCCTCCACATTGACTCTGTACTGTAACACCCTGTATATAGCCTCCACATTGACTCTGTACCGTACCTCTGTATATAACCTCCACATTGACTCTGTACCGGTACCCCTGTATATAACCTCCACATTGACTTTCTGTACCGTAATACTCCTGTATATATCCCCACATTGACTCTGTACCAGTACCCCCTGCATATAGCTCCACTGACTCTGTAATGTACCCTGTATATAACCTCCACATTGACTCTGTACCGCAACACCCTGTATATAGCCTCCACACTGACTCTGTACCGCAATTTCTGTATATAACCTCCACATTGACTCTGTACCGTAATACCCTGTATATAACCTCCACATTGACTCTGTACCGGTACCCCTGTATATAGCCTACATTGACTCTGTACCGTAATACCCTGTATATAGCCTCCACATTGACTGTATCGTACCCCCTGTATATAGCCTCCATTATCATTGACCCTGTACCGTAATACCCTGTATACCTCCACATTGACCCTGTACCGTAACACTTCTGTATATAGCCTCCACATTGACTCTGTACCGGTACCCCTGTATATAGCCTCCACATTGACTCTGTATCGGTACCCCTGTATATATTCTCCACATTGACTCTGTACCGTACCCCTGTATATAACCTCCACATTGACTCTGTAATGTGGGGTACCCCTGTATATAACCTCCACATTGACTCTGTACCGGTACCCCTGTATATAGCCTCCACATTGACTCTGTATCGGTACCCCTGTATATAGCCTCCACATTGACTCTGTATCGGTACCCCTGTATATAGCCTCCACATTGACTCTGTACCGGTACCCCCTGTATATAGCCTCCACATTGACTCTGTACCGTAATACCCTGTATATAGCCTCCACATTGACTCTGTACCGGTACCCCCTGTATATAACCTCCACATTGACATAGTACCGGTACCCCCTGTATATAGCCTCCACATTGACTCTGTACCGGTACCCCCTGTATATAGCCTCCACATTGACTCTGTACTGGTACCCCCTGTATATAACCTCCACATTGACTCTGTACTGGTACCCCCTGTATATAGCCTCTCTATTGTTATTTACTGCTGCTATTTAATTACTTGTTACTTTTATCTCTTATTCTTATCTCTATTTTTTGTAAACTGCATTGTTTGTTAGGGGCTCGTAATTATTGTTATTGTGTCACCTTTTCTTATTTTTCTTCATTTTTTTTACATTAGTTTATTTTGTAAATATTTTCTATTTTCTTAAAAAGGCATTGTTGGTTAATGACTTGTTAGTAAGCATTCCACTGTAATGTCTACTACACCTGTTGTATTCAGCATTTCACTGTAATGTCTACTACACCTGTTGTATTCAGCATTTCACTGTGAGGTCTACTACACCTGTTGTATTCAGCATTTCACTGTAAGGTCTACCTACACCTGTTGTATTCAGCATTTCACTGTAAGGTCTACTACACCTGTTGTATTCAGCATTTCACTGTAAGGTCTACTACACCTGTTGTATTCAGCATTTCACTGTAAGGTCTACTACACCTGTTGTATTCAGCATTTCACTGTGAGGTCTGCTACACCTGTTGTATTCAGCATTTCACTGTAAGGTCTACTACACCTGTTGTATTCAGCATTTCACTGTAAGGTCTACTACACCTGTTGTATTCAGCATTTCACTGTAAGGTCTACTACACCTGTTGTATTCAGTATTTCACTGTGAGGTCTACTACACCTGTTGTATTCAGCATTTCACTGTAAGGTCTACTACACCTGTTGTATTCAGCATTTCACTGTAAGGTCTACTACACCTGTTGTATTCAGCATTTCACTGTGAGGTCTACTACACCTGTTGTATTCAACATTTCACTGTGAGGTCTACTACACCTGTTGTATTCAGCATTTCACTGTGAGGTCTACTACACCTGTTGTATTCAGCATTCCACTGTAATGTCTACTACACCTGTTGTATTCATCATTTCACTGTGAGGTCTACTACACCTGTTGTATTCAGCATTTCACTGTAAGGTCTACTACACCTGTTGTATTCAGCATTTCACTGTGAGGTCTACTACACCTGTTGTATTCAGCATTTCACTGTAAGGTCTACTACACCTGTTGTATTCAGCATTTCACTGTAAGGTCTACTACACCTGTTGTATTCAGCATTTCACTGTGAGGTCTACTACACCTGTTGTATTCAACATTTCACTGTGAGGTCTACTACACCTGTTGTATTCAGCATTTCACTGTGAGGTCTACTACACCTGTTGTATTCAGCATTCCACTGTAATGTCTACTACACCTGTTGTATTCATCATTTCACTGTGAGGTCTACTACACCTGTTGTATTCAGCATTTCACTGTAAGGTCTACTACACCTGTTGTATTCAGCATTTCACTGTAAGGTCTACTACACCTGTTGTATTCAGCATTTCAATTCAATTCAATTCAAGGGCTTTATTGACATGGGAAACATGTGTTAACATTGCCAAAGCAAGTGAGGTAGACAACATACAAAGTGAATATATAAAGTGAAAAACAACAAAAATTAACAGTAAACATTACACATACAGAAGTTTCAAAACAGTAAAGACATTACAAATGTCATATTATATATATATATATACAATGTACAAATAGTTAAAGGACACAAGATAAAATGAATAAGCATAAATATGGGTTGTACTTACAATGGTGTTTGTTCTTCACTGGTTGCCCTTTTCTCGTGGCAACAGGTCACAAATCTTTGCTGTGATGTCACACTGTGGAATTTCACCCAAAAATATGGGAGTTTTTCAAAATTGGATTTGTTTTAAAATTCTTTGTGGATCTGTGTAATCTGGAGGGAAATATGTATCTCTAATATGGTCATACATTGGGCAGGGGAGGTTAGGAAGTAGCTCAGTTTCCTCGTTTTGTGGGCAGTGAGCACATAGCCTGTCTTCTCTTGAGAGCTATATCTGCCTACGGACCTTTCTCTTCAGCAAGGCTATGCTCACTGAGTCTGTACATAGTCAAAGCTTTCCTTAATTTTGGGTCAGTCACAGTGGTCAGGTATTCTGTCAGCTGTGTACTCTCTGTAGGCCAAATAGCATTCTAATTTGCTCTGTTTTTTTGTTAATTCTTTCCAATGTGTTAGTAATTATCTTTTTGTTTTCTCATGATTTTGGTTGGTCTAATTGTGCTGTTGTCCTGAGGCTCTGTAGGGTGTGTTTGTGTTTGTGAACAGAGCCCCAGGACCAGCTTGCTTAGGGACTCTTCTCCAGGTTCATCTCTAGGTGATGGCTTTGTTATGGGAAGGTTTGTGAATCGCTTCCTTTTAGGTGGTTGTAAATTTAACGGCTCTTTTCTGATTTTGATAATTAGTGGGTATCGTTTAATTCTGCTCTGCATTATTTGGTGTTTTACGTTGTACACGGAGGATATTTTGCAAGTAATTCTGCGTGCAGAGTCTCAATTTGGTGTTTGTCCCATTTTGTGAAGTCTTACAGGAGCTGACCCCAGACCTCACAACCATAAAGGGCAATGGGCTCTATGACTGATTCAAGTATTTTTAGCCAAATCCTAATTGGTATGTTGAAATTTATGTTTCTTTTGATGGCATAGAATGTCTCTCAGATCGTTCACAGCTTTGTGGAAGTTACCTGTGGCGCTGATGTTTAGGCCAAGGTATGTATAGTTTTTGTGTGCTCTAGGCAACAGTGTCTAGATGGAATTTGTATTTGTTATTTATTTGTTATAGAACCAAAAAGATTGAGAAGTGTTTATCCATACATCTCCATTTTGGCAGATAATTTTCGTGTTGTTGTTTGTTTAGTGTTTTCCAGTAGTGGTTAGAGTCTATGGATCTTTCAATTACATTGAGCTGATTTCTGACATGTTGCTCCTTCTTTCCGTAGTGTATTTCTGTATTGTTTTAGTGATTCACCATAGTAGAAGGCGTAGACTCAGGTTTTCCGGGTCTCTATGTTTTTGGTTGGACAGGTTTCTCAATTTCTTTCTTAGATTTTTGCATTCTTCATCAAACCATTTGTCATTATTGTTCATTTTCTTCGGTTTTCTATTTGAGATTTTTAGATTTGATAGGGAAGCTGAGAGGTCAAATATACTGTTAAGATTTTCTGCTGCCAGGTTTACACCTTCACTATTACAGTGGAACGTTTTACCCAGGAAATTGTCTAAAAGGGATTGAATTTGTTGTTGCCTAATTGTTTTTGGTAGGTTTCCAAACTGCATTCCTTCCATCTATAGCATTTCTTAATGTTACTCAGTTCCTTTGGCTTTGATGCCTCATGATTGAGTATTGCTCTGTTTAAGTAGACTGTGATTTTGCTGTGGTCTGATAGGGGTGTCAGTGGGCTGACTGTGAACGCTCATTTCACTGTAAGGTCTACTACACCTGTTGTATTCAGCATTTCACTGTAAGGTCTACTACACCTGTTGTATTCAGCATTTCACTGTAAGGTCTACTACACCTGTTGTATTCAGCATTTCACTGTAAGGTCTACTACACCTGTTGTATTCAGCATTTCACTGTAAGGTCTACTACACCTGTTGTATTCAGCATTTCACTGTAAGGTCTACTACACCTGTTGTATTCAGCATTTCACTGTAAGGTCTACTACACCTGTTGTATTCAGCATTTCACTGTAAGGTCTACACCTGTTGTATTCGGCGGATGTGACTAATAAAATTTGATTTGATTTCTAACCAATGAATGCAGTTTCTGTGAACTAGAAACTGAATCTATTGAACACTTATTCTGTCATTGTTTACATAGTGAAGTGTTCTGGACTGATGTCAAACTTTATCTTGGCAACAAAATGCAGACAACCATTGAAATATCTAAGTTTTACATATTATTTTACTACACTGATTCCACATTTGTGTAATCTCTCTGGCTGTTCTGTTTTTTGTTTTGCATGTTACTGTTTTTTATTTTTATTTTTTTGTAAACAGTAACATGCAAAACCTAAAAACAGAACATATATATATATATATATATTAAAAAACGACCTGGTCTGTTTCTCAAGCGTTCCCTGAAATCTCGCGTTGTTACGCCCCGGTGAAGAAACCGTGGTTGTACGTTGAGCTGTAAAATAAGTGGCCGTATGATTCGTGGGTGTGGCAACAACTACGAACCAATCACTAGACGACTTCCGGCTTCCCGATTTATATTGAGGACGACAATTGGTTGAACATCACGTCCATCACTTGCATAACGACTAACGAGTCATGTGACAGAGTGTTGTTGGTTTGCTGGGCTTCCTGGTTTCCGTGATCATGTGAATACTACAGCTAGCCGTCCCGGTCATACACACTACCCCAGTTTGGGCACTCGACACCCCGCTACAGCCTGCGCTGGTTCCCACTAGCTACTCTATGGCGGATGGAGAGCGTAGCCCGTTGCTTTCGGACCAGCACGACGGGACGAATGGTTCCTCGTATGGCTTTTCCCCGAGGCCACAGAGTGAGTAACTATAACAGCTGGCAGTGGCTATGTTACTATAGCTGGCTAGCTAACAACAGTAGCTAACTACCTAGCTAACAACAGTAGCTAACTACCTAGCTAACAACAGTAGCTAACTACCTAGCTAACAACCTAGCTAACAACAGTAGCTAACAACCTAGCTAACAACAGTAGCTAACAACCTAGCTAACAACAGTAGCTAACTACCTAGCTAACAAAAATAGCTAACTACCTAGCTAACAACAGTAGCTAATTAAGGTCAACTAGCTAGCTTAGCTGGATGCACTATAAGCTCTCTAGCTAGCTAGTTTATTAACAACTCGGCTATTTACAGGTTTTCTTTCCCCGTAGCTACTAGCTGGGTGAATAGTAACTAGCTAGTAGAAGAGGGTATCTATCCAGCAATAACAACTGATTTCACTTCCATATTCTATTTCCAGACAGTCATGTGAACTCAGAAGTGAAAGCTTTTGTGTGAACGAATCATTCCTCCTAAAAACCAAAAAAAAGTATTTCCTGTCATTCTATCTCTCAACCCCCATACCCTCTCTCTGCCTTTCTTCCCGTATTCCCTCCTCCTTCTCTGCCCGCCCCCCCCCCAAAAAAAAATAAATAAATATATATATTACCCACCTCTCTCTCCTCCCATCCTCTGCCCCAGGTTTCCCTCCATTCCTCAGCCCCAGTGCCCCTCCATTCCTCAGCCCCAGTGCCCCCCCTCCAGTCCTGTTCGGTGAAGCCCCGCCTCCCTACTCTCCCCTGGGCAGCCCAGACATTGGCAGCTCCCCCATCATCAGTTGCAGGTAGGTAACCCAGCAACACACACACACACTCTTTCACTGCTAAACATTTAGCAGAAGGCAAATCTGTTGTTTCGTTGTAACATTTTGGACAATAAAGTTGTATTGTATATTTTGTATTACAGGGTGTGTCAGAGTGCCATCAACGTGGAGGGAAAGACACACCAACACGTAGTCAAGTGTGTCATCTGCAATGAGGCTACGGTGAGCAGAATGCACACACACACACACACACTGGAGACTGATGGAAGGATACTATGAATGAGGCTACGGTGAGCAGAATGCAGACACAGTTATATCTACTTACAACACACACACACACACACACACACACACACACACACACACACACACTGGAGACTGATGGAAGGATACTATTAATTAGTTATCAGAACTAACTCTTATCATCGTCTCTCTCTCCAGCCTATAAAGAATGCTCCTGCAGGGAAGAAGTATGTCCGCTGCCCCTGTAACTGTCTCCTCATCTGTAAAGTCTCCTCCCAGAGGATCGCCTGTCCCCGACTATACTGGTGAGATGGAGATGGGGGACATATAGACAGGGAGAGGGGACATATAGACAGGGAGAGGGGACATATAGACAGGGAGAGGGGACATATAGACAGGGAGAGGAGACATATAGACAGGGAGAGGGGACATATAGACAGGGAGAGGGGACATATAGACAGGGAGAGGGGACATATAGACAGGGAGAGGGGACATATAGACAGGGAGAGGGGACATATAGACAGGGAGAGGGGACATATAGACAGGGAGAGGGGACATATAGACAGGGAAAGGGGACATATAGACAGGGAAAGGGGACATATAGACAGGTAGAGAGGGGTCATATAGACAGGTAGAGAGGGGACATGTAGAGAGGGGACATATAGACAGGTAGAGAGGGGACATATAGACAGGTAGAGAGAGAGAGAGGACATATAGACAGGTAGAGGGGGAGAGGGGACATATAGACAGGTAGAGGGGGAGAGGGGACATATAGACAGGTAGAGGGAGAGGGGACATATAGACAGGTAGAGGGAGAGGTGACATATAGACAGGTAGAGGGAGAGGGGACATATAGACAGGGAGAGGGGACATATAGACAGGGAAAGGGGACATATAGACAGGGAAAGGGGACATATAGACAGGTAGAGAGGGGTCATATAGACAGGTAGAGAGGGGACATGTAGAGAGGGGACATATAGACAGGTAGAGAGGGGACATATAGACAGGTAGAGAGAGAGAGAGGACATATAGACAGGTAGAGGGGAGAGGGGACATATAGACAGGTAGAGGGGAGAGGGGACATATAGACAGGTAGAGGGAGAGGGGACATATAGACAGGTAGAGGAGAGGTGACATATAGACAGGTAGAGGGAGAGGGGACATATAGACAGGTAGAGGGAGAGGGGACATATAGACAGGTAGAGGGAGAGGGGACATATAGACAGGTAGAGGGAGAGGGACATATAGACAGGTAGAGGGAGAGGGGACATATAGACAGGTAGAGGGAGAGGGGACATATAGACAGGTAGAGAGGAGAGAGGACATATAGACAGGTAGAGGGGAGAGAGGACATATAGACAGGTAGAGGGGAGAGGGGACATATAGACAGGTAGAGGGAGAGGGACATATAGACAGGTAGAGGGAGAGGGGACATATAGACAGGTAGAGGGAGAGGGACATATAGACAGGTAGAGGGAGAGGGGACATATAGACAGGTAGAGGGAGAGGGGACATATAGACAGGTAGAGGGGAGAGGGGACATATAGACAGGTAGAGGGAGAGAGGGGACATATAGACAGGTAGAGGGGAGAGGGGACATATAGACAGGTAGAGGGGAGAGGGACATATAGACAGGTAGAGGGGAGAGGGGACATATAGACAGGTAGAGGGAGAGAGGGGACATATAGACAGGTAGAGGGGAGAGGGGACATATAGACAGGTAGAGGGGAGAGGGGACATATAGACAGGTAGAGGGGGAGAGGGACATATAGACAGGTAGAGAGAGAGGGGACATATAGACAGGTAGAGAGAGAGGGGACAGATAGAACAGGTAGAGGGGAGAGGGGACATATAGACAGGTAGAGGGAGAGAGGGGACATATAGACAGGTAGAGGGAGAGAGGGGACATATAGACAGGTAGAGGGAGAGAGGGGACATATAGACAGGTAGAGGGAGAGAGGGGACATATAGACAGGTAGAGGGAGAGAGGGACATATAGACAGGTAGAGGGAGAGAGGGGACATATAGACAGGTAGAGGGAGAGAGGGGACATATAGACAGGTAGAGGGAGAGAGGGGACATATAGACAGGTAGAGAGAGAGGGGACATATAGACAGGTAGAGAGAGAGGGGACAGATAGACAGGTAGAGGGGGAGAGGGGACAGATAGACAGGTAGAGAGAGAGGGGACAGATAGACAGGTAGAGAGAGAGGGGACATATAGACAGGTAGAGAGAGAGGGAGAGAGGGGACATATAGACAGGTAGAGGGAGAGAGGGGACATATAGACAGGTAGAGGGAGAGGGGACATATAGACAGGTAGAGGGAGAGGGGACATATAGACAGGCAGAGAGAGAGCGCACCGAGGTAGAGAGAGAGGAAGTGGAAGGTGACGGGCTGGAGAGAGAGAGAGAAAGGACAATGTTTGGTAGGGAGAATGGGAGAATATTAGAAAGATCTAGGCTAGAGTCCATTCTGTTTGGTGTGTCAGGGGTTAAGGATTGTAACTGATCCTGTGTGTGTGTGTGTGTGTGTGTGTGTGTGTGTGTGTGTGTGTGTGTGTGTGTGCTCGCCTGTGTTCCAGTAAGCGTGTCATGAACTTGGGTCTGGTGCCTGCTGCAGGATCGGGTTCAGGCAGTCCAGAACCTCAACAACTCGCTGGCGTCAGAGTGGTCTGTGGACACTGCAGAAACACATTCCTGGTAGGATCGTGTGTCTGAGGGAAGGGGGGGGGGGGGGGTAGTAAGTGTAAACTAACAGTAGTGTATTGTGTGTGTTTGTCAGTGGACTGATTTCTCAGACAGAACGTTAGCCAGATGCCCCCATTGCAGAAAAGTGTGAGTCTGTATACCATCTCACATCAGCTTATTCCTTATCATCAATCATCAACTCTGTTCCTGTACTGACTTCCTGTTTTATCTCTGTTGCAGCTCTTCTGTTGGCCGGCGGTACCCCAGGAGGCGGGGCTTGTGGTGTTTCCTGTTGTTTTTGGTTTTCTCTGGCGGCACGGCAGGACTAGTGGTGAGTTTAGTTTCTGAAGATACTATTTCAGTCACAATCGTGTGTGTGTGTGTGTGTGTGTGTGTGTAAGCATCTGTGGGTGGGAACATGGAAGCCAGATGGAACTATGCCTAGTACTCTAACCTCTCTGTTTCTCCCTCTAAGTGGGGACATGGAAGCCAGATGGAACTATGCCTAGTACTCTAACCTCTCTGTTTCTCCCTCTAGGTGGGGACATGGAAGCCAGATGGAACTACGCCTAGTACTCTAACCTCTCTGTTTTTCTCCCTCTTTCTCTGTTTCCCCCTCTAGGTGGGAACGTGTAAATCAGCCTTGCTCAACAGAGGGATCTATGCCTCCTGGGTCTTCCTGATTCTCCTGGCTGTACTGAGCATGTGCAGAATGATCTACTGGGGCTGTCTGAAGATCAGCGAACC
>NW_027036167.1:0-12962 GCF_034236695.1 Oncorhynchus nerka
TACAACAATTTACAACAACTTACAACAACCCACCATGCTGTCAGCTTTACAACAACTTTACAACAACTTTACAACAATTACAACAACTCCACCCACTGCTGTCAGACTTTACAACAACTCCACCCACTGCTGTCAGACTTACAACAACTCACCCACTGCTGTCAGACTTTACAACAACTCCACCCACTGCTGTCAGATTCTACAACACTCCACCCACTGCTGTCAGACTTTACAACAACTCCACCCACTGCTGTCAGACTTTAACAGCTCCACCCACCGCTGTCAGACTTACTAACAACTCCACCCACCGCTGTCAGACTCTACAACAACTCCACCACTGCTGTCAGACTTACAACAACTCCACCTACTGCTGTCAGACTTTGCAACAATCCACCCACTGCTGTCAGACTTTACAACAACTCCACCCACTGCTGTCAGACTTACAACAACTCCACCCACTGCTGTCAGACTTACAACAACTCCACCCACTGCTGTCAGATCTTCACAACAACTCCACCCACTGCTGTCAGACTTTACAACAACTCCTTCCCGCTGTCAGACTTTACAACAACTCCAGCCACGTGTTTACATAGCTCACCCATAACAATCAGACTTACAACAACTCCACCCACTGCTGTCAGACTTACAACAGCTCCACTCTACCGCTGTCAGATTTACAACAACTCCACCCCACTGCTGTCAGACTTTCAGCTCCACCCACTGCTTACAGACTTTACAGCAACTCCACCTACCGCTGTCAGACTTACAACACCCCCACAACAACTTTCAGATTTCATAAACTAACAACTCCTAATGTTGTCAGATTTAACAACACCCAACACTCTACACAAAACATATTTTAACAAGATTTGAAAATATGTCATAGTGCTCCATCTAGAAATATATCCAAGGTTGGGATCTATAAATAATCTACCTAGTGTCCTGTATCAGATTGTAAATATATCCATAGCGAAATTGTCCTGTATCCTATTATGAAAATATATCCTGTAGTGTCCTGTATCCTATTGTAAATTACAACAACTCCACCCACCGCTGTCAGACTTTACAACAACCTCCAACCACCGCTGCCAGACTTTACAACAACTCCACCACTCTGTCAGACTTACAACAGCTCCACCCACTGTCAGACTCTTACAACTCCACCCACTGCTGTCAGACTTCTTACAAACAACTCCACCCACTGCTGTCAGACTTTACAACAACTCCACCCACTGCTGTGAGACTTTACAACAGCTCCACCCGCCGTCAGACCTTACAACAACTTTACAACAACTTTACAACAACTTTACAACAACTTTACAACAACTCCACCCACCGCTGTCAGACTTTACAACAACTTTACAACAACTTTACAACAACTTTACAACAACTCCACCCACTGCTTTTCCCCAAAACATATTTTTAACAAGCGAGTCGTTACATTTGTTTCCACCATGAAAATATATCCTGTAGTGTCCTGTATCCTAGTATGAAAATATATCCTGTAGTGTCCTGTATCCTATTATGAAAATATATCCTGTGATGTCCTGTATCCTATTATGAAAACTATATCCTGTAGTGTCCTGTATCCTATCATGAAAATATAATATAACAGTGTCCTGTATCTCTTAGCAGAAATATATCTAACAGTGTCCTGTATCCTATTATGAAAATATATCCTGTAGTGTCTGTGTCTATTATGAAAATGTATCCTGTAGTGTCCTGTATCTATTATGAAAATATATCCTGTAGTGTCCTGTATCCTATTATGAAAATATATCCTGTAGTGTCCTGTATCCTATTATGAAAATATATCCTGTAGTGTCCTGTATCCTATTATGAAAATATATCCTGTAGTGTCCTGTATCCTATTATGAAAATATATCCTGTAGTGTCCTGTATCCTATTATGAAAATATACTGTAGTGTCCTGTATCTATTATGCCATGTATTTTCAGCATTGTCTTTTGCTAAGCAATTATTTTTTTACTCAATTCGCATTTCTTCAGTTTTAATCTATTTGTGCAAGAATCAATTAACTCAAACTCCAAACTAAAACAGGAAAGAGAAAGAGCAACATAAGTCATCAAGCAAGCGTCGGACGTCATTGATCACATGGTAATGTTACTTTGGAGCAGCGTAATATGGAAGTGACCTACTTTTCAGCTCAAGCACATTTACAGAAAGACGGACACACCGTTGAGATTTAGGATGGTAAAGTTTTAGGATGGTAAAGGCTGTTTATCAAAACTCAGATGATTTTAATAGGAAACAATGTAATGTTCAAAGAAAAATAAATAAATATCCAGTACCAGTCAAAAGTTTGGACACACACCGACTCATTCAAGGGTGCTTGTAAATGTTTTCCTGTTTTATACATAGTAGAATAATAGTAAGGATATCCAAAAACTATGAAACAACACATAAGGAATCATGTAGTAACATAAAAAGTGTGTTCAAAGTAGCCACTCTTTGCCTTGATGACAACTTTGCATAGTCTTGGCATTCTCTCAACCAGCTTCACCTGGAATGCTTTTCCAACAGGCTTGGAGTTCCCCATATGTGGACCACTTGTTGGCTGCTTTTTCTTCACAAATCATCCCAAACCATCTCAATTGGTTTGAGGTCGGATGATTGTGGAGGCCAGTCATCTGATGTAGCACTCCCATCACTCTCCTTCTTGGTCAAATAGCCTTTACACAGCCTGGAGGTGTGTTGGGTCATTGTCCTGTTGAAAAACAAATGATAGTGGGACTAAGTGAAAACGTGATGGGATGGCGTATCGCTGCGGCATGCTGTGGTAACCATGCTGGTTAAGTGTACATGATTCAAATAAAATCACTGACAGTGTCACCAGCAAAGCACCCACACCTCCTCCTCCATGCTTCACAGTAAGAACTACCCATGCAGAGATCATCTGTTCACCTACTCAGCGTCTCACGAAGAGCAAGGCAGCTGAAACCAAAAATCTTGACTCATCAGAGAAGACCAGATTTCCACTGGTCCTAATTGCTCGTGTTTCTTGCGCGAGCTAGTCTCTTATTGAGGTCCTTTAGTAGTGGTTTCCTTGCAGCAATTTGACCACGAAAGGCCTGATTCACGCAGTCTCCTCTGAACAATTGATGTTGATATGTGTCTGTTACTTAGGAGAACTCTGGCCAAACATTTATTTTGAAGCCCCCAATTTCTGGAAGTGTAGCATCATTTTGTTTTTATGATCAAAAGCAAGACTGGATCCTGTGCCTCCAGGTAAAGAGTCCAATTCACTGCTGGTTACAGGCTGAGACACTTGTCAAGCGAGTAGGATCATTTGTTTGTTTGTTTGTTTGTTTGTTTGTTTGTTTGTAAGTGGAGTCAGTAGAGGTTGATGTTTGAAATCCACAGCAGGATCAAAAACAAAGCAGTGGCCATCATTTATCATGTGGCAACTGCCTGGCTGATTTTGAATGGGGATAGAACTAAGGAATGAAACATATTTAACTCACTTGACAAGAGAAAAAAATATATATATATATATATATATAAGAATAAAATAACTTTGAATAGATAATTGATCATTATCCAAAACCGCTGGTTTATTCACAATCACTGAGGGAGAAGCAAATGAAATAGGCTTTCTAAAGATTCGATACTAGTGTGCTGCGTATTTACAGATAGACCCACATGGCAGAGGAATCTATGACCTTCAGTCATCTTTCCACCTGACAAGGTGAAATATTTAGATAAAAACAAAAAGCTTCCAGCAGAGGGTCGGCCACTGGTCGGCACTCTCTGACCGGCAGGGAGTCGGCACTCTCTGACCGGCAGGGAGTCGGCAGGGAGTCGGCACTCTCTGCCCGGCAGGGGTCGGCACTCTCTGCCCGGCAGGGGTGGCACTCTCTGCCCGGCAGGGATCGGCACTCCCTGCCCGGCAGGGAGTCGGCACTCTCTGCCCGGCAGGGAGTCGGCACTCTCTGCCCGGCAGGGAGTCGGCACTCTCTGCCCGGCAGGAGTCGGCACTCTCTGCACGGAGTCGGCACTCTGCCCGGCAGGAGTCGGCACTCTCTGCCCGGCAGGGGTCGGCACACTCTGCCCGGCAGGGGTCGGCACTCTCTGTCCAGCAGTTCCTACAGCAGTCAGATGGTAGTGTGATGTTCAAAGCTGCAAACTACATCACTAGCTAGGTTTCTAACCAATTGGCGACAGATTTTCATGAGAATATTTTTAAAAATAAAACGTTTTTTTTTCTATCAGCATAAAAACAATATGCACATTTTCCCACTAACGATGAGTTTCCATCAAATTGACGTGTTGCTGATAAAGGCTGTGTGATGATGTATGCTAGCACGTGTTGCTGATAAAAGGCTGTGTGGTGATGTAGTACACGTGTTGCTGATAAAAGGCTGTGTGGTGATGTAGTGCACGTGTTGCTGATAAAAGGCTGTGTGGTGATGTAGTGCACGTGTTGCTGATAAAAGGCTGTGTGGTGATGTAGTACACGTGTTGCTGATAAAAGGCTGTGTGGTGATGTAGTACACGTGTTGCAGTCCAGAAATGTGCTGCGTGGTGATGTAGTACACGTGTTGCTGATAAAAGGCTGTGTGGTGATGTAGTACACGTGTTGCTGATAAAGGCTGTGTGGTGATGTAGTACACGTGGTTGCCGATAAAAGAGCTGTGTGCGTGGTGATGTAGTGCACGTGTTGCTGATAAAAGGCTGTGTGCGTGGTGATGTAGTGCACGTGTTGCCGATAAAAGGCTGTGTGCGTGGTGATGTAGTACACGTGTTGCTGATAAAAGGCTGTGTGGTGATGTAGTACACGTGTTGCTGATAAAAGGCTGTGTGGTGATGTAGTACACGTGTTGCTGATAAAAGGCTGTGGTGATGATGTAGTACACGTGTTGCTGATAAAAGGCTGCGTGGTGATGTAGTGCACGTGTTGCTGATAAAAGGCTGTGTGCGTGGTGATGTAGTGCACGTGTTGCTGATAAAAGGCTGTGTGGTGATGTAGTACACGTGTTGCTGATAAAAGGCTGTGTGGTGATGTAGTGCACGTGTTGCTGATAAAAGGCTGTGTGGTGATGTAGTACACGTGTTGCCGATAAAAGGCTGTGTGGTGATGTAGTACACGTGTTGCTGATAAAAGGCTGTGTGCGTGGTGATGTAGTGCACGTAAAAGTTACACGGATTTCTATTTTCAGATCTATTGATGGGTTTTGTCTGAAATGAAATGCGTTGAATAGCGAGTGTTCCCACTACGGTCTTGGCACGGACGCTTTAAACCACAGAGACATAATGAATATAACCGCAGCAAAGCTTTAAATCACAGATATATTCATTATGTAACGGCAGCAAAGCATCCATCGTGTCACCAGAATAAGACCCTCGAAAATGTATTGGAAAGGAGCATCGAGATGACCACAGTGGTATTGGATCAGACTACTTGTACATTTGAATCATTTGAATCATTTGAATCGTTTGAATCATTTGAATCAAGCCTCGTAGATTTGGTATCATGCGTCCCATCACTAAAACAAAGTAAGCGTTAAATATTTCTTTAGCTAAACTTTAAAATGTTAATTCTTCTTATCTTAAAACATGTTCACTTCACAGTAGTAACTTTTAATTAACAAATGCATGAACGCAAAGAGCGAAATGTAAAAACGCTGAGAAGTTTGTCACCAAAAACCAAATGAATCGACATGCCTACCGGCCGACTCTCCCAACATTTTATTATATTTTTACGGATGATCAACAATCAAAGTAGCCGATCGGAAAAAACATTGCTGCAGATATTAGACATCTTTCCAGAAACACTTTTTAAATTCATAAATTGTTTTGTTATAACACCCATCTTTATAATCACAGAGTAGCTCCTCCGTGAGAACAGAGCATCTTTATAATCACAGAGTAGCTCCTCCGTGAGAACAGAGCATCTTTATAATCACAGAGTAGCTCCTCCGTGAGAACAGAGCATCTTTATAATCACAGAGTAGCTCCTCCGTGAGAACAGAGCATCTTTATAATCACAGAGTAGCTCCTCCGTGAGAACAGAGCATCTTTATAATCACAGAGTAGCTCCTCCGTGAGAACGGAGCATCTAACTTGTGGCAACACTCCATCTTTTTGTACCTCTACTTTCAAAATCCCTCTCTATCCCTCTCTCTTTCTCATGCACGCTCTGAAGCTTATTTTCTCATTCTAAAGAATATCTTCTTTTTGTTTCCTTTCCCTTGTTCTCTCCATCCCTTCTCCCTCTGCATGGCGTAGACCTGGAGGGAAAATGATCTATAGCAAAGCTCCTGGTAAAAAAATATATTTTTTTAAAGACAAAATATGATCTTCACTCCTGGCCCTCATTAAAACGTGCTCCCTTCCTTCCTGTGTATGTGTGTGTGTGTGTGAGAGAGAGAGAGAGAGAGAGAGAGTGGCCACATGGTGCATGACAGTCTCACATCCGATATTTTGGCTATACCACTCCTATTCTAAATCAGAAGAAAGCATTGAACTACAGTGTGTCATACAATGTAAAACAACACAAAGCATTTTAGAATTAGTTCTGATACTAGTGGGTCTACTCTAACAGGAGAGACGTTCTGATACTAGTGGGTCTACTCTAACAGGAGAGACGTTCTGATACTAGTGGGTCTACTCTAACAGGAGAGACGTTCTGATACTAGTGGGTCTACTCTAACGGGAGAGACGTTCTGATACTAGTGGGTCTACTCTACCGGGAGAGACGTTCTGATACTAGTGGGTCTACTCTAACAGGAGAGACGTTCTGATACTAGTGGGTCTACTCTAACAGGAGAGGCGTTCTGATACTAGTGGGTCTACTCTGTAACGGGAGAGGCGTTCTGATACTAGTGGGTCTACTCTTAACAGGAGAGGCGTTCTGATACTAGTGGGTCTACTCTGCACGGAGAGGCGTTCTGATACTAGTGGGTCTACTCTAACAGGAGAGGCGTTCTGATACTAGTGGGTCTACTCTAACAGGAGAGACGTTCTGATACTAGTGGGTCTACTCTAACAGGAGAGGCGTTCTGATACTAGTGGGTCTACTCTAGCAGGAGAGACGTTCTGATACTAGTGGGTCTACTCTAACAGGAGAGAGCGTTCCTGATACTAGTGGGTCTACTCTAACAGGAGAGCGTTCTGATACTAGTGGGTCTACTCTAACGGGAGAGGCGTTCTGATACTAGTGGGTCTACTCTAACAGGAGAGAGCGTTCTGATACTAGTGGGTCTACTCTAACAGGAGAGACGTTCTGATACTAGTGGGTCTACTCTAACAGGAGAGACGTTCTGATACTAGTGGGTCTACTCTAACAGGAGAGACGTTCTGATACTAGTGGGTCTACTCTGTAACAGGAGAGACGTTCTGATACTAGTGGGTCTACTCTACCGGGAGAGACGTTCTGATACTAGTGGGTCTACTCTGTAACAGGAGAGACGTTCTGATACTAGTGGGTCTACTACTTAACGGGAGAGACGTTCTGATACTAGTGGGTCTACTCTAACGGGAGAGACGTTCTGATACTAGTGGGTCTACTCTAACAGGAGAGACGTTCTGATACTAGTGGGTCTACTCTAACAGGAGAGACGTTCTGATACTAGTGGGTCTACTCTGTAACAGGAGAGACGTTCTGATACTAGTGGGTCTACTCTGTAACAGGAGAGACGTTCTGATACTAGTGGGTCTACTCTGTAACGGAGAGACGTTCTGATACTAGTGGGTCTACTCTAACGGGAGAGACGTTCTGATACTAGTGGGTCTACTCTAACAGGAGAGACGTTCTGATACTAGTGGGTCTACTCTAACAGGAGAGACGTTCTGATACTAGTGGGTCTACTCTAACAGGAGAGACGTTCTGATACTAGTGGGTCTACTCTAACAGGAGAGACGTTCTGATACTAGTGGGTCTACTCTAACAGGAGAGACGTTCTGATACTAGTGGGTCTACTCTAACAGGAGAGACGTTCTGATACTAGTGGGTCTACTCTGTAACAGGAGAGACGTTCTGATACTAGTGGGTCTACTCTAACAGGAGAGACGTTCTGATACTAGTGGGTCTACTCTAACAGGAGAGGCGTTCTGATACTAGTGGGTCTACTCTGTAACAGGAGAGACGTTCTGATACTAGTGGGTCTACTCTAACAGGAGAGACGTTCTGATACTAGTGGGTCTACTCTAACAGGAGAGACGTTCTGATACTAGTGGGTCTACTCTAACAGGAGAGACGTTCTGATACTAGTGGGTCTACTCTAACAGGAGAGACGTTCTGATACTAGTGGGTCTACTCTAACGGGAGAGACGTTCTGATACTAGTGGGTCTACTCTAACAGGAGAGACGTTCTGATACTAGTGGGTCTACTCTAACAGGAGAGACGTTCTGATACTAGTGGGTCTACTCTGTAACGGAGAGACGTTCTGATACTAGTGGGTCTACTCTGTAACAGGAGAGACGTTCTGATACTAGTGGGTCTACACTAACAGGAGAGACGTTCTGGTACTAGTGGGTCTACTCTAACCGGAGAGACGTTCTGATACTAGTGGGTCTACTCTGTAACAGGAGAGACGTTCTGATACTAGTGGGTCTACTCTAACAGGAGAGGCGTTCTGATACTGAGTGGGTCACCACTAACAGGAGAGGCGTTCTCTGGTACTAGTGGGTCTCTAACAGGAGAGACGTTCTGGTACTAGTGGGTCTACTCTGTAACGGAGAAGGCGTTCTGATACTGGTAAGGTCTACTCTGTAACAGGAGAGGCGTTCTGATACTGATGGGTCTACTCTGTAGGAGGCAGTTCTGATACTAGTGGGTCTACTCTGTAACAGGAGAAACGTTCTGATGCTAGTGATTCTCTGTAACAGGAGAGGCGTTCTGATACTAGTGGGTCTACACTAACAGGAGAGGCGTTCTGGTACTAGTGGGTCTACTCTAACAGGAGAGGCGTTCTGGTACTAGTGGGTCTACTCTGTAACAGGAGGAGCGTTCTGATACTAGTGGGTCTACTCTGTAACAGGAGAGGCGTTCT
The DNA here is from genome assembly GCF_034236695.1 of Oncorhynchus nerka. NCBI lineage: Eukaryota > Metazoa > Chordata > Actinopteri > Salmoniformes > Salmonidae > Oncorhynchus > Oncorhynchus nerka. The sequence continues at coordinate 9,015 of NW_027036167.1, forward strand.
GATACTGGTGGGTCTACTCTAACAGGAGAGACGTTCTGGTACTAGTGGGTCTACTCTGGAGAGACGTTCTGATACTAGTGGGTCTACTGTAACAGGGAAGGCGTTCTGATACTAGTGGGTCTACTCTAGCGGGAGAGCGTTCTGATACTAGTGGGTCTACTCTAACAGGAGAGGCGTTCTGATACTAGTGGGTCTACTCTAACAGGAGAGGCGTTCTGATACTAGTGGGTCTCTGTAGGGAGAGACGTTCTGATACTAGTGGGTCTACTCTGTAACAGGAGAGAGCGTTCTGATACTAGTGGGTCTACACTAACAGGAGAAGGCGTTTCTGGTACTGAGTAGGTCTACTCTAACCGGAGAGGCGTTCTGATACTGGTGGGTCTACTCTAACAGGAGAAGCGTTCTGATACTAGTGGGTCTACTCTAACAGGAGAGACGTTCTGATACTAGTGGGTCTACACTAACAGGAGAGACGTTCTGGTACTAGTGGGTCTACTCTAACAGGAGAGGCGTTCTGGTACTAAGTGGGAGCGGAGAACGTTCTGATACTAGTGGGTCTACTCTGTAACAGGAGAAGGCGTTTGATGCTAGTGGTCTACTTTCTGTAGCGGAGAGGCGTTCTGATACTAGTGGGTCTACTCTGTAACAGGAGAGCGTTCTGATACTAGTGGGTCTACTCTGCTTAACGGAGAGACGTTCTGATACTAGTGGGTCTACTCTAACAGGAGAGGCGTTCTGATACTAGTGGGTCTACTCTGTAACGGAGAGACGTTCTGATACTAGTGGGTCTACTCTAGCAGGAGAAACGTTCTGATACTAGTGGGTCTACTCCTAGCGGGAGAGGCGTTCTGATACTAGTGGGTCTACTCTAACGGGAGAGCGTTCTGACCTAGTGGGTCTACTCTGCTAACGGAGAGAGCGTTCTGATACTAGTGGGTCTACTCTACTTAGGAAGGCGTTCTGATACTAGTGGGTCTACTCCTTAACAGGAGAGCGTTCTGATACTAGTGGGTCTACTCTGTAACGGACGTTCTGATACTAGTGGGTCTACTCCTGGCAGGTGTTCTGATACTAGTGGGTCTACTCTCAACGGGAGAGACGTTCTGGTACTAGTGGGTCTACTCTAGCAGGAGAGACGCTCTGATACTAGTGGGTCTACTCTAACGGGAGAGACGTTCTGATACTAGTGGGTCTACTCTAACGGGAGAGACGTTCTGATACTAGTGGGTCTACTCTGCAGGAGAGACGTTCTGATACTAGTGGGTCTACTCTGTACAGGAGAGAGCGTTCTGATACTAGTGGGTCTACTCTGTAACAGGAGAGACGTTCTGATACTAGTGGGTCTACTCGTAACAGGAGAGACGTTCTGATACTAGTGGGTCTACTCTAACAGGAGAGGCGTTCTGATACTAGTGGGTCTACTCTAACAGGAGAGACGTTCTGATACTAGTGGGTCTACTCTAACAGGAGAGACGTTCTGATACTAGTGGGTCTACTCTAACAGGAGAGACGTTCTGATACTAGTGGGTCTACTCTAACAGGAGAGACGTTCTGATACTAGTGGGTCTACTCTAACAGGAGAGACGTTCTGATACTAGTGGGTCTACTCTAACAGGAGAGGCGTTCTGATACTAGTGGGTCTACTCTGTAACGGAGAGACGTTCTGATACTAGTGGGTCTACTCTAACAGGAGAGACGTTCTGATACTAGTGGGTCTACTCTAACAGGAGAGACGTTCTGATACTAGTGGGTCTACTCTAACAGGAGAGACGTTCTGATACTAGTGGGTCTACTCTAACAGGAGAGACGTTCTGGTACTAGTGGGTCTACTCTACCGGAGAGACGTTCTGATACTAGTGGGTCTACTCTAACAGGAGAGACGTTCTGATACTAGTGGGTCTACTCTACCGGGAGAGACGTTCTGATACTAGTGGGTCTACTCTGTAACAGGAGAGACGTTCTGATACTAGTGGGTCTACTCTGTAACAGGAGAGACGTTCTGATACTAGTGGGTCTACTCTACCGGGAGAGACGTTCTGATACTAGTGGGTCTACTCTGTAACAGGAGAGACGTTCTGATACTAGTGGGTCTACTCTAACGGGAGAGACGTTCTGATACTAGTGGGTCTACTCTAACGGGAGAGACGTTCTGATACTAGTGGGTCTACTCTAACGGGAGAGACGTTCTGATACTAGTGGGTCTACTCTAACGGGAGAGACGTTCTGGTACTAGTGGGTCTACTCTGTAACGGAGAGACGTTCTGATACTAGTGGGTCTACTCTGTAACGGAGAGACGTTCTGATACTAGTGGGTCTACTCTGTAACGGAGAGACGTTCTGATACTAGTGGGTCTACTCTAACGGGAGAGACGTTCTGATACTAGTGGGTCTACTCTAACGGGAGAGACGTTCTGATACTAGTGGGTCTACTCTAACGGGAGAGACGTTCTGATACTAGTGGGTCTACTCTAACAGGAGAGACGTTCTGATACTAGTGGGTCTACTCTAACAGGAGAGACGTTCTGATACTAGTGGGTCTACTCTAACAGGAGAGACGTTCTGATACTAGTGGGTCTACTCTAACAGGAGAGACGTTCTGATACTAGTGGGTCTACTCTAACGGGAGAGACGTTCTGATACTAGTGGGTCTACTCTGTAACAGGAGAGACGTTCTGATACTAGTGGGTCTACTCTAACAGGAGAGACGTTCTGATACTAGTGGGTCTACTCTAACAGGAGAGACGTTCTGATACTAGTGGGTCTACTCTGTAACAGGAGAGACGTTCTGATACTAGTGGGTCTACTCTGTAACAGGAGAGACGTTCTGATACTAGTGGGTCTACTCTAACAGGAGAGACGTTCTGGTACTAGTGGGTCTACTCTGTAACGGAGAGACGTTCTGATACTAGTGGGTCTACTCTGTAACAGGAGAGACGTTCTGATACTAGTGGGTCTACTCTAACAGGAGAGACGTTCTGATACTAGTGGGTCTACTCTAACGGGAGAGACGTTCTGATACTAGTGGGTCTACTCTAACGGGAGAGACGTTCTGATACTAGTGGGTCTACCTAACGGAGACGTCTGATACTAGCGGGTCTACTCGGAGACGTTCTGATACTAGTGGGTCTACTCTGTAACAGGAGAGACGTTCTGATACTAGTGGGTCTACACTAACAGGAGAGACGTTCTGGTACTAGTGGGTCTACTCTAACCGGAGAGACGTTCTGATACTAGTGGGTCTACTCTGTAACAGGAGAGACGTTCTGATACTAGTGGGTCTACTCTAACAGGAGAGGCGTTCTGATACTAGTGGGTCTACTCGTAACAGGAGAGACGTTCTGATACTAGTGGGTCTACTCTAACAGGAGAGACGTTCTGATACTAGTGGGTCTACTCTTAACAGGAGAGACGCTCTGATACTAGTGGGTCTACTCTGTAACAGGAGAGACGTTCTGATACTAGTGGGTCTACTCTAACAGGAGAGACGTTCTGATACTAGTGGGTCTACTCTAACAGGAGAGACGTTCTGATACTAGTGGGTCTACTCTAACAGGAGAGACGCTCTGATACTAGTGGGTCTACTCTAACAGGAGAGACGTTCTGATACTAGTGGGTCTACTCTAACAGGAGAGACGTTCTGATACTAGTGGGTCTACTCTAACGGAGAGACGCTCTGATACTAGTGGGTCTACTCTAACAGGAGAGACGTTCTGATACTAGTGGGTCTACTCTGTAACAGGAGAGACGTTCTGATACTAGTGGGTCTACTCTAACAGGAGAGACGCTCTGATACTAGTGGGTCTACTCTAACAGGAGAGACGCTCTGATACTAGTGGGTCTACTCTGTAACAGGAGAGACGTTCGATACTAGTGGGTCTACTCTGTAACGGAGAGACGCTCTGGTACTAGTGGGTCTACTTGCAACAGGAGAGACGCTCTGATACTAGT
>NW_027036168.1:0-12974 GCF_034236695.1 Oncorhynchus nerka
GTGCTGCTGCTACAGAGTAGATGGTGCTGCTGCTACAGAGTAGATGGTGCTGCTGCTACAGAGTAGATGGTGCTGCTGCTACAGAGTAGATGGTGCTGCTGCTACAGAGTAGGTGGTGCTGCTGCTACAGAGTAGGTGGTGCTGCTGCTACAGAGTAGGTGGTGCTGCTGCTACAGAGTAGGTGGTGCTGCTACAGAGTAGGTGGTGCTGCTGCAGAGTAGGTGGTGCTGCTGCAGAGTAGGTGGTGCTGCTACAGAGTAGATGGTGCTGCTGCCACAGAGTAGATGGTGCTGCTGCCACAGAGTAGGTGGTGCTGCTGCAGAGTAGGTGGTGCTGCTGCAGAGTAGGTGGTGCTGCTGCAGAGTAGGTGGTGCTGCTACAGAGTAGGTGGTGCTGCTGCTACAGAGTAGGTGGTGCTGCTGCTACAGAGTAGATGGTGCTGCTGCTACAGAGTAGGTGGTGCTGCTGCTACAGAGTAGGTGGTGCTGCTGCTACAGAGTAGGTGGTGCTGCTGCTACAGAGTAGGTGGTGCTGCTGCTACAGAGTAGGTGGTGCTGCTGCTACAGAGTAGGTGGTGCTGCTGCTACAGAGTAGGTGGTGCTGCTGCTACAGAGTAGGTGGTGCTGCTGCTACAGAGTAGGTGGTGCTGCTGCTACAGAGTAGGTGGTGCTGCTGCTACAGAGTAGGTGGTGCTGCTACAGAGTAGGTGGTGCTGCTACAGAGTAGGTGGTGCTGCAGCTACAGAGTAGGTGGTGCTGCTGCAGAGTAGGTGGTGCTGCTGCAGAGTAGGTGGTGCTGCTACAGAGTAGGTGGTGCTGCTACAGAGTAGGTGCTGCTGCTACAGAGTAGGTGGTGCTGCTACAGAGTAGGTGGTGCTGCTACAGAGTAGGGGTGCTGCTGCTACAGAGTAGGTGGTGCTGCTGCTACAGAGTAGGTGTGCTGCTGCTACAGAGTAGGTGGTGCTGCTGCTACAGAGTAGGTGGTGCTGCTGCAGAGTAGGTGGTGCTGCTACAGAGTAGGTGGTGCTGCTACAGAGTAGGTGGTGCTGCTACAGAGTAGGTGCTGCTGCTACAGAGTAGGTGGTGCTGCTACAGAGTAGGTGGTGCTGCTACAGAGTAGGTGCTGCTGCTACAGAGTAGGTGGTGCTGCTACAGAGTAGGTGGTGCTGCTGCTACAGAGTAGGTGGTGCTGCTGCTACAGAGTAGGTGGTGCTGCTGCTACAGAGTAGGTGGTGCTGCTGCTACAGAGTAGGTGGTGCTGCTACAGAGTAGGTGGTGCTGCTACAGAGTAGGTGGTGCTGCAGCTACAGAGTAGGTGGTGCTGCTGCAGAGTAGGTGGTGCTGCTGCAGAGTAGGTGGTGCTGCTACAGAGTAGGTGGTGCTGCTGCTACAGAGTAGGTGGTGCTGCTACAGAGTAGGTGGTGCTGCTGCTACAGAGTAAGCTGTAAAAGATAAATCCCCATAAAAGTCTGTCAGTTTTAAGTTAGGCCAAACCGTTTGGACTTTTGTGGATTTAGTGATAAACTGATGTTCTCCGTCTGACAAACTTCGTTCTAGCAGTCACCTTTCACCGCAGAGGCAGAAGTTCGTCATGAACTGGACCTGAAGAGAAACAAGAAGGATTTCACTGTACTGGTAATTGCCACTCGGTTGAGTTGGACGGAGGATATATGAGTTCAAGAGACGAATACGAGACTACAGAGGAGGAAGGATTTTGACAGGAATATGGAGAGTGACATGGTTGAGTCCTCATATTGATCTCATCAGAATTGACTGTCTGTTTATTCTGTTTAAGTCAAACTGTAGCAGTATTGTTAACCTCTCAGAATAGAGAAGAGTCAAGGAGGCCGTGTTATAGCTGACTACAATACTGCAGAGTAGGTGGTGCTGCAGAGTAGGTGGTGCTGCTGCTACAGAGTAGGTGGTGCTGCTACAGAGTAGGTGGTGCTGCTACAGAGTAGGTGGTGCTGCTGCTACAGAGTAGGTGGTGCTGCTGCTACAGAGTAGGTGGTGCTGCTGCTACAGAGTAGGTGGTGCTGCTGCTACAGAGTAGGTGTGCTGCTGCTACAGAGTAGGTGGTGCTGCTGCTACAGAGTAGGTGGTGCTGCTGCTACAGAGTAGGTGGTGCTGCTGCTACAGAGTAGGTGGTGCTGCTGCTACAGAGTAGGTGGTGCTGCTGCTACAGAGTAGGTGGTGCTGCTGCTACAGAGTAGATGGTGCTGCTGCTACAGAGTAGGTGGTGCTGCTGCTACAGAGTAGGTGGTGCTGCTGCAGAGTAGGTGGTGCTGCTACAGAGTAGGTGGTGCTGCTGCTACAGAGTAGGTGGTGCTGCTGCTACAGAGTAGATGGTGCTGCTGCTACAGAGTAGGTGGTGCTGCTGCTGCTACAGAGTAGGTGGTGCTGCTGCTACAGAGTAGGTGGTGCTGCTGCAGAGTAGGTGGTGCTGCTGCAGAGTAGGTGGTGCTGCTACAGAGTAGGTGGTGCTGCTACAGAGTAGGTGGTGCTGCTACAGAATAGGTGGTGCTGCTACAGAGTAGGCGGTGCTGCTGCTACAGAGTAGGTGGTGCTGCTACAGAATAGGTGGTGCTGCTACAGAGTAGGTGGTGCTGCTACAGAGTAGGCGGTGCTGCTACAGAGTAGGCGGTGCTGCTACAGAATAGGTGGTGCTGCTACAGAGTAGGCGGTGCTGCTACAGAGTAGGTGCTGCTACAGAGTAGGTGCTGCTACAGAGTAGGCGGTGCTGCTACAGAGTAGGCGGTGCTGCTACAGAATAGGTGGTGCTGCTACAGAGTAGGCGGTGCTGCTGCCTGATGGGTGGTTGCTACTGCTACAGAGTGGCGGATTGCTGCTGCTACAGAGTGGAATTGGTGCTGCTACAGAGTGGGATTGAGATTGCTCACTGGGGTAGGTGGTTGCTGCTGCAGAGTAGGTGGTGCTGCTACAGAGTAGGTGGTGCTGCTACAGAGTAGGTGGTGCTGCTGCTAGGTGGTGCTGTAAGCTGTAAAGATAATCCCCATAAAGTCTGTCAAGTTTTAAGTTAGGCCAAACCGTTTGGACTTTGTGGATTAGTGATAAACTGATGTTCTCCGTCTGACAAACTTCGTTCTGGCAGTCACCTTTCACCGCAGAGGCAGGGTCGTCATGAACTGGACCTGAAAGAAACAAGAAGGATTTCACTGTACTGGTAATTGCCACTCCGGTTGAGTTGGACGGAGGATATAAGAGTTCCAAGAGGCGAATACGAGACTACAGAGGAAGGATTTTGACAGGAATATGGAGTGACATGGTTGAGTTGTGTTTCCTGACAATAACAGTCAGTTCCGTGGGCGGGGCTGGAGCGAAACTTCAGCCCCTACAGAGATACCCATTACGTTATGAATATTCTATAGCAGCCAGGAGCACTTTCCAAACAGTCTATTCTTAATGACAAAACAGGAATTAACTCCCAACAAATATTTCAGAGAGCTGGTTTCTGAGTACGCTACTATAATGTGTATTAAAATGTGAAATTGTGTATAATATGTGGCTTAAAATGCATATTAGAGTACATATTATACAGAATATTACAGTACAATGCACAATATTATCCTTCACACAAAGGGAAAGGTGAGGACCTCTCAGCTTTACTTCTTACTAAGTGTAACGGATGTGGCTTGGCACCAGCAGATTAGCGGTGCGCGCTAAATAGCGTCTCATCGGTGTCGTCACTTGCTCTGAGACCCTGAAGTAGTGGTTCCCCTTGCTCTGAGACCTTGAAGTAGTGGTTCCCCTTGCTCTGAGACCTTGAAGTAGTGGTTCCCCTTGCTCTGAGACCTTGAAGTAGTGGTTCCCCTTGCTCTGAGACCTTGAAGTAGTGGTTCCCCCTTGCTCTGAGACCTTGAAGTAGTGGTTCCCCTTGCTCTGAGACCTTGAGTAGTGGTTCCCCCTTGCTCTCTGAGACCTTGAAGTAGTGGTTCCCTTTGCTCTGAGACCTTGAGTAGTGGTTCCCCTTGCTCCTGAGACCTTGAAGTAGTGGTTCCCCTTGCTCTGAGACCTTGAAGTAGTGGTTCCCCTTGCTCTGAAGTAGTGGTTCCCTTGCTCTGAGACAGAGTAGTGGTTCCCCTTGCTCTGAGACCTTGAAGTAGTGGTTCCCCTTGCTCTGAGACCTTGAAGTAGTGGTTCCCCCTTGCTCTGAGACCTTGAAGTAGTGGTTCCCCTTGCTCTGAGACCTTGAAGTAGTGGTTCCCCCTTGCTCTGAGACCTTGAAGTAGTGGTTCCCCCTTGCTCTGAGACCTTGAAGTAGTGGTTCCCCCTTGCTCTGAGACCTTGAAGTGATGGTTTCCCCCTTGCTCTGAGACCTTGAAGTAGTGGTTCCCCCTTGCTCTGAGACCTTGAGTAGTGGTTCCCCCTTGCTCTGAGACCTTGAGTAGTGGTTCCCCCTTGCTCCTGAGACCTTGATAGTGGTTCCCCTTGCTCTGAGACCTTGAAGTAGTGGTTCCTTGCTGAGACCTTGAAGTAGTGGTTCCCCTTGCTCTGAGACCTTGAAGTAGTGGTTCCCCCTTGCTCTGAGACCTTGAAGTAGTGGTTCCCCTTGCTCGGCTTTTTGTGGAGCGATGGTACTTGATGCTTCATGGGTGACTATTCTTGATGTGTATTGGAGATTCTAACAACTACACAACAACTATTTACACTACAAATCTAAATAAAGGGATAAGAATATAAAAATATAAATATATGGATGAACAAAGACAGAAAATAAATACATTTAAAAATATATTTTAAAATCCTGCAAAGTTTCCTAAGGACTAGAAGCGAGGAGGCAGCCCTCTCCGTCGTCGCCATCTTTGAGCCACCGGGGGCTATGCCATAGAATGAGTAAATCATGTTGTTAGCGAGGCAGCCCTCTCTGTCGACGCCATCTTGAAGCCACCGGGGCTATGCCATAGAATGAGTAAATCATGTTGTTAAGCGAGGCAGCCCTCTCGGTCGTTAGCCATCTTCAAGCCACCAGGGCTATGCCATAGAATGGTAAATCATGTTGTTAAGCGGGGCAGCCCTCTCTGTCGACGCCATCTTGAAGCCACCGGGGCTATGCCATAGAAATGAGTAAATCATGTTGTTAGCGAGGCAGCCCTCTCCGTCGTCGCCATCTTGAAGCCACAGAATGAGTAAATCGATGTTGTTAAGCTTGGGGCAGCCCTCTCACGTTGTGTTGTCTTGGCTCACAGGGCTATGCCATAGAATGAGTAAATCATGTTGTTAAGCGAGGCAGCCCCTCCGTCGTCGCCATCTTGAAGCCACCGGGCTATGCCATAGAATGGTAAATCATGTTGTTAAGCGAGGCAGCCTGGTCGTCGCCATCTTCAAGCCACCGGGGCTATGCCATAGAATGAGTAAATCATGTTGTTAAGCGAGGCAGCCCTCTCCGTCGTCGCCATCTTCAAGCCACCGGGGCTATGCCATAGAATGAGTAAATCATGTTGTTATTGCGAGGCAGCCCTCTCCGTCGTCAGCCATCCAGAAGCCACCGGGGCTATGCCATAGAATGAGTAAATCATGTTGTTAAGCGAGACAGCCCTCTCTGTCGTCATACCATCTTGAAGCAACCGAGGGGCCCCATGCCCATGAATGAGTAAATCATGTTGTTAAGCGAAGGCAGCCCTCTCTGTCGCCGCCATCTTGAAGCCACCGGGGCTATGCCATAGAATGAGTAAATCAAGGTGTTATCAGTGTTTTCTAAATAACAGTATTTACCTGTGAAGCAGCTGGAGGCTGTAAAATATCTAATGTCATGATGTTCCCAGAACCACGGTGGACCCACCAATCAACTGCAGAGACACACACACACACACACACACTACAAACGCACACACACACACACATTACACACTACACACTACACACACACCAGACCGCAGAGCCTCTGCCAGTGTGTCGGAACATACCTGCCATTTTTCCCACAGCATCCGATCCAAGATGGCAGCCCATCTAGTCACCTCAAAATCAATGTACCAACAGAACTGCCAAATAGACCCGCAGTACCTTGTATAGAAAACACGGGAGACAGACTCCTCCGTCTTCTGAAGCTCTGATAATGACATGATCATATGATTACAGACCTGGTCGACATTAAAAGACTTCTGATATACAGTTTCCTTCCTGGCTGGGCATATATCCCTACTATTTCTGAGTGCTCCCACTCTTGATGTTCTCCTCTACAAGCATCATATCTATATATATAAATATACATACATCACGTCTTTGAAGTCTCTTCTGAGAGCCCCTGCATTATTGGTGATATAGATCATAACCCGAGTTCATAACCCCCTGGAGACTTAGATATGTAATGTTATCCATAAAAATAAAAACCACACCTACTTATTAGTAAGTTTCCTAACTTTTTACATCTCCCCACAGACTAAGTAGCTAGAGGGTGTCACATGGAGACTGGCACGAGGGAGAGAGTGATGGGAGCAACAGTGAAGAGTCAGTACATACAATGCCAAATAGAGAGTTAGTATCAGTACTATTGATCCGGCCAGGAGGTAAGAGTCAGAACCTATTGGGCCAGCCAGGAGGTTAGTACCAGTATCTATTGGGCCAGCCAGGAGGTAAGACTCAGTACCCATTGGGTTCAGGAGGTAAGACTCCAGACCATTGGGCCAGCCAGAGGTTAACTAGCATCTATTAATAGCCAGGAGTTAAGTCCTTTAGCATATATTAATAGCCAGGAGGTAAGAGTCAGAATCTATAGGGGCCAGCCAGGAGGTAAGAGTCAGATCAGAACCTATTGGGCCAGCCAGGAGTAAGGTAAGACTCAGTATCTATTGGGCCAGCCAGGAGGTTAGTATCAATATCTATTGCGCCAGCCAGGAGGTAAGTCAGTGAAGGCACTTTCATCCTGCCGTATTGGAGCCGAATGCTTCTCCTGGGACATGGGGTTTTAATACAGAAGAGCCCATCTACCTGTGACCATTTTATAGGGGGTCTAATACAGAAGAGGTCTATATCTACCTACTGACTCATTTTATAGAGTCTAATATAGAAGAGGCCCATCTACCTACAGACTCATTTTATAGGGGTCTAATCATAGAAGAGGCCCATCTACCTACTGACTCATTTTGTAGGGGGTCTAATATAGAAGAGGCCCATCTACCTACAGACTCATTTTGTAGGGGGTCTAATACAGAAGAGGCCCATCTACCTACTGACTCATTTTATAGAGGGTCTAATATAGAAGAGGCCCATCTACCTACAGACTCATTTTATAGGGGGTCTAATATAGAAGAGGCCCATCTACATACAGACTCATTTTGTAGGGGGTCTAATATAGAAGAGGCCCATCTACCTACAGACTCATTTTGTAGGGGGTCTAATATAGAAGAGGCCCATCTACCTACAGACTCATTTTATAGGGGGTCTAATACAGAAGAGGCCCATCTACCCAGACTCATTTTATAGGGGGTCTAATACAGAAGAGGCCCATCTACCTACTGACTCATTTTATAGAGGGTCTAATACAGAAGAGGCCCATCTACCTACTGACTCATTTTATAGGGGGTCTAATACAGAAGAGGCCCATCTACCTACAGACTCATTTTATAGGGGGTCTAATATAGAAGAGGCCCATCTACCCAGACTCATTTTATAGAGGGTCTAATACAGAAGAGGCCTATCTACCCAGACTCATTTTATAGGGGGTCTAATACAGAAGAGGCCCATCTACCTACAGACTCATTTTATAGAGGGTCTAATACAGAAGAGGCCTATCTACCCAGACTCATTTTATAGGGGGTCTAATATAGAAGAGGCCTATCTACCTACAGACTCATTTTTATAGGGGGTCTAATATAGAAGAGGCCCATCTACCTACAGACTCATTTTGTAGAGGGTCTAATATAGAAGAGGCCTATCTACCTACAGACTCATTTTTATAGGGGGTCTAATATAGAAGAGGCCCATCTACCTACTGACTCATTTTATAGAGGGTCTAATATAGAAGAGGCCCATCTACCTACTGACTCATTTTATAGAGGGTCTAATATAGAAGAGGCCCATCTACCTACAGACTCATTTTATAGAGGGTCTAATATAGAAGAGGCCCATCTACCTACAGACTCATTTTATAGAGGGTTTAATATAGAAGAGGCCCATCTACCTACAGACTCATTTTTAAGGACTCTTTGCTCAGAATCTAAGGTTGGCCAATGATTATCACACACCGCTGTGATTCCATCAAAGCCCTTAATTCTACCCTCTACCTCATCCTACACCATGGCAGGTAGGATGTAGCCCAACTATGCAGAAAGCTCTGGGGCATGACAGTCAGTGCCTCGCCTTCCTATCCTTTCAGCTTAGCAGAGCTCCAAGCCACCAAACATATACGCCTTAGAATTGCTCTTATTGCCTGTGAATATGCACCGGTAGCACTGTGCAGTGGATCTCTGAATATGCCGAATTAGGCACTGTGCAGTGGATCTCTGAATATGCCGAATTAGGCACTGTGCAGTGGATCTCTGAATATGCCGAATTAGGCACTGTGCAGTGGATCTCTGAATATACAGAATTAGGCACTGTGCAGTGGATCTCTGAATATACAGAATTAGGCACTGTGCAGTGGATCTCTGAATATGCAGAATTAGGCACTGTGCAGTGGATCTCTGAATATACAGAATTAGGCACTGTGCAGTGGATCTCTGAATATGCCGAATTAGGCACTGTGCAGTGGATCTCTGAATATGCCGAATTAGGCACTGTGCAGTGGATCTCTGAATATACAGAATTAGGCACTGTGCAGTGGATCTCTGAATATACAGAATTAGGCACTGTGCAGTGGATCTCTGAATATACAGAATTAGGCACTGTGCAGTGGATCTCTGAATATGCCGAATTAGGCACTGTGCAGTGGATCTCTGAATATGCCGAATTAGGCACAGTGCAGTGGATCTCTGAATATGCAGAATTAGGCACTGTGCAGTGGATCTCTGAATATGCAGAATTAGGCACTGTGCAGTGGATCTCTGAATATGCAGAATTAGGCACTGTGCAGTGGATCTCTGAATATACAGAATTAGGCACTGTGCAGTGGATCTCTGAATATACAGAATTAGGCACTGTGCAGTGGATCTCTGAATATACAGAATTAGGCACTGTGCAGTGGATCTCTGAATATGCCGAATTAGGCACAGTGCAGTGGATCTCTGAATATGCCGAATTAGGCACAGTGCAGTGGATCTCTGAATATACAGAATTAGGCACAGCATTATCTTAGATTCACAGCACGAACACGGCAAAGTTCTATGAAGTTCTCCCTGAAGGATTCTACCACTTCCTCTTTCAAGACTGAGCTGGATTCAATGGTGTTATTATATTAACGTGGAAACTACCGGAAAATGAAGTCTTCACATTCTGTGAAAAAACGACACACGTTCACTACAGTGCAAGTGGAGCAGGGCCGAGTCACGAATGTTGTGAGACGACAACCACTAGTTTGGACCAGGAGTCTGAAGTGAGCTATAAAGGGACTAGGGTGTCATGGAGTTCAAATGTCATTTCATCTTTATCTGGGTCGGTCCTTCCGTTGGAACCAAACAGACCGGGTCGGTCCTTCCGTTGGAACCAAACAGACCGGGTCGGTCCTTCCGTTGGAACCAAACAGACCGGGTCGGTCCTTCCGTTGGAACCAAACAGACCGGGTCGGTCCTTCCGTTGGAACCAAACGGACCGGGGTCCGGTCCTTCCGTTGGAACCAAACAGACGGAGTCGGTCCTTCCGTTGGAACCAAACAGACCGGGTCGGACCTTCCGTTGGAACCAAACAGACCGGGTCGGTCCTTCCGTTGGAACCAAACAGACCGGGTCGGTCCTTCCGTTGGAACCAAACAGACCGGGTCGGTCCTTCCGTTGGAACCAAACAGACCGGGTCGGTCCTTCCGTTGGAACCAAACAGACCGGGTCGGTCCTTCCGTTGGAACCAAACAGACCGGGTCGGTCCTTCCGTTGGAACCAAACAGACCGGGTCGGTCCTTCCGTTGGAACCAAACAGACCGGGTCGGTCCTTCCGTTGGAACCAATTAGAAAGGAGTGTGAGTCTAGGCTCTGACAATAGGGAGGAAGAATCACACCTAGACTCATTCTCCTCCTCTATCGGAGGCCGCGATGAGGAAGCCATTCTCCTCCTCTATCGGAGGCAGCGATGAGGAAGCCATTCTCCTCCTCTATCTGAGGCAGCGATGAGGAAGCCATTCTCCTCCTCTATCGGAGGCAGCGATGAGGAAGCCATTCTCCTCCTCTATCGGAGGCCGCGAGGAGGAAGCCATTCTCCTCCTCTATCGGAGGCCGCGATGAGGAAGCCATTCTCCTCCTCTATCTGAGGCAGCGATGAGGAAGCCATTCTCCTCCTCTATCGGAGGCCACGATGAGGAAGCCATTCTCCTCCTCTATCGGAGGCAGCGATGAGAAGCCATTCTCCTCCTCTATCTGAGGCCGCGAGGAGAAGCCATTCTCCTCCTCTATCGGAGGCCGCGATGAGAAGCCATTCTCCTCCTCTATCGGAGGCCGCGATGAGGAAGCCATTCTCCTCCTCTATCGGAGGCAGCGAGGAGGAAGCCATTCTCCTCTATCGGAGGCCGCGAGGAGGAAGCCATTCTCCTCCTCTACCGGAGGCAGCGATGAGGAAGCCATTCTCCTCCTCTATCGGAGGCCGCGATGAGGAAGCCATTCTCCTCCTCTATCGGAGGCCGCGATGAGGAAGCCATTCTCCTCCTCTATCGGAGGCCGCGATGAGGAAGCCATTCTCCTCCTCTATCGGAGGCCACGATGAGGAAGCCATTCTCCTCCTCTATCGGAGGCCGCGATGAGAAGCCATTCTCCTCCTCTATCGGAGGCCGCGATGAGGAAGCCATTCTCCTCCTCTATCGGAGGCCGCGATGAGGAAGCCATTCTCCTCCTCTATCGGAGGCCACGATGAGGAAGCCATTCTCCTCCTCTATCGGAGGCCACGATGAGGAAGCCATTCTCCTCCTCTATCGGAGGCCGCGATGAGGAAGCCATTCTCCTCCTCTATCGGAGGCCGCGATGAGGAAGCCATTCTCCTCCTCTATCTGAGGCCGCGATGAGGAAGCCATTCTCCCCCTCTATCGGAGGCAGCGATGAGGAAGCCATTCTCCTCCTCTATCTGAGGCAGCGATGAGGAAGCCATTCTCCCCCTCTATCTGAGGCAGCGATGAGGAAGCCATTCTCCCCCTCTATCTGAGGCAGCGATGAGGAAGCCATTCTCCTCCTCTATCTAAGGCCACAAGGAATTCATTCACACACACACACACACACACACACACAGCAGCCAAATATTTACATACGATTTCAAAGCCATTCCAAATGATCATTTCAATTGAACCATCAGAGTAATGTGCTCAAAGGGGATGTCAGTTACTGGAGTTTAGTATTTATGGACCTCA
Source organism: Oncorhynchus nerka (assembly GCF_034236695.1). Taxonomy (NCBI): domain Eukaryota; kingdom Metazoa; phylum Chordata; class Actinopteri; order Salmoniformes; family Salmonidae; genus Oncorhynchus; species Oncorhynchus nerka. The sequence continues at coordinate 11,434 of NW_027036168.1, forward strand.
GCCAAGATGAAAGAGGTTAACAGCAGACAACCTGCCTGCCAGCCCACTGTTTACCATTTCTGTTATAGATCCCCAGACTGGTTCTGATCTCCCCCCCCCCCCCCCAAGATGAAAGGGGTTAACAGCAGACAACCTGCCTGCCAGCCCACTGTTTACCATTTCTGTTATAGATCCCCAGACTGGTTCTGATCCCCCCAGACTGGTCCCCCCCAAGATGAAAGAGGTTAACAGCAGACAACCTGCCTGCCAGCCCACTGTTTACCATTTCTGTTATAGATCCCCAGACTGGTTCCGCCCCCCACCCACCCCCAAGATGAAAGAGGTTAACAGCAGACAACCTGCCTGCCAGCCCACTGTTTACCATTTCTGTTATAGATCCCCTGTCTGGTTCTGATCCCCCCCAGACTGGTCCCCCCTGACTGAACCTCTATTTGACAGTTAATGTGAGCTGTTTGGTGAAGTGACATGGTCAGGGGACCTGAAGTTGACTCTCATTGGTCAACCACACTGGGCATGGGGCTGATTTATTCAAATAGGAGTGTGGGGGGGGGGGGGGTACCCACCTCCCCATCCTCCCTCGCCCTACGGTATCCGTGGCAACACAAGGGGACAGGCAGGTGATCTGAATGACTTGGGTGAGATAGATTTGTTTCCGTGGTGAAGTGAAATGTATAGTTTATCATTCAGGTGATCAACGGGCTCATCTTTCATGTTGGGACGGAACCAACACACCTGCCTGCACAGCTTGTCCCATATCTGCTCATGTATTAAACACTAGCCCTGCTAGCCCTGCTAGCGGGCACACACACACACACACACACACACACACACACACACACTCCTATTCACAAGACATGAGGGGTTTTGCCACATAAAATCACAACAACGACGCTCCTTTCCCTTCTGAAGACAACGGGGAAATTAGCAGTTTGGCTGAAATGGAAAACTGTCAAATCTAAAATGGTTGATTTTTCCTCCAACCAGAGTTCATCCTTGAGAGGTAACACTCACGTACACACAGACAGACAGTAACACTACGACACACAGACAGACAGTAACACTACGACACACAGACAGACAGTAACACTACGACACACACAGACAGACAGTAACACTCGACCACACACAGACAGACAGTAACACTCACGACACACGAGACAGACAGTAACACTCGACACACACGCAGACAGACACTACGACACACACAGTCACTGACACACACAGACAGACAGTAACACTACGACACACAGACAGACAGACAGTAACACTACGACACACAGACAGACAGTAACACTACGACACACAGACAGACAGTAACACTACGGCACACACAGACAGACAGTAACACTCGACACACAGACAGACAGTAACACCGACACACACAGACAGACAGTAACACTACGACACACAGACAGACAGACAGTAACACTACGACACACACAGACAGACAGTAACACTACGACACACAGACAGACAGACAGTAACACTCACGACACACAGACAGACAGTAACACTCACGACACACAGACAGACAGTAACAC
>NW_027036169.1:0-12975 GCF_034236695.1 Oncorhynchus nerka
TGTATTTTTGTGGTGTTCAGTTTTCTATATTAATATGGACACTTACCACGCTGCACATTGGTCCGACCTCTCTTACTCTTCCTCAGAGGAGGAAGAAGAAACCTGTTACAGAATCACCCACCACCAAAGGACCAAGCAGTGTGGTAACGGGCAGCAGCAGCGATCTCCAGACTCCTGGACATGGCAAGGGACCCTGGGTACAGTCGGGAGAGTATCGCCGCCCCAAGGCAGAGCTGGAGGCAGCGAAAGCCGAGATGCACGGGTTGGAAGCCCGAGAGGCAGCCCCAAAAATGTATTGGGGGCACACGGGGAGTGTGGCTAAGTTAGGTAGGAGACCTGAGCCAACTCCCCGTGCTTACCATGGAGAGAGGGGGACCGGGTAGGCACCGTGTTATGCCGTGAGGCGCACGGTGTCCCCGGTGCGCAGGCATAGCCCGGTGCGGTACATAGCAGTGCCTTGTATCGGCCGGGCTAGAGTGGGCAACGAGCCAGGAGCCATGAAGCCGGCTCAGCGCATCTGGTCTCCAGTGCGTCTCCTCGGGCCGGGGTACATGGCACCAGCCCTACGCATGGTGTCCCCGGTTCGCCAGCACAGCCCAGTGCGGGCTATTTCACCTCGCCACACTGGCCTGGCTACGGGGAGCATTCAGCCAGGTAGGGTTGGGCAGGCTCGGTGCTTGAGACCTCCAGTGCGCCTCCACGGTCCGGTCTATCCGGTGGCAGCCCCCTGCACCAGGCTGTCTCTCCATCTCCTCCCTACAGAGTCTCCCGCCTGTCCAGAGCTGCCGGAGTCTCCCGCGTGTTCTGAGCTGCCGGAATCTCCCACCTGTCCTGAGCTGCCGGAGTCTCCCATCTGTCCTGAGCTGCTGGGGTCGCCCGCCTGTCCCGAGCTGCCGGAGTCGCCCGCCTGTCCCGAGCTGCCGGAGTCGCCCGAGCTGCCGGAGTCTCCCGCCTGCCCCGAGCTGCCGGAGTCACCCGCCTCTCCCGAGCTGCCGGAGTCGCCCGCCTGTCCTGAGCTGCCGGAGTCGCCCGCCTGTCCGGGGCTGCCAGAATCTCCTGTCCATTCGGGACCCATTGCTAGGGTCCCCAGTCTGAGGTCGGTGGCTAGGGTCGCCGCTTTAAAGAGACCACGGAGGCAGGTTAAAAGGCGGACAAAGACTATGGTGGAGTGGGGTCCACGTCCCGCGCCAGAGCCGCCACCGCGGACAGACACCCACCCAGACCCTCCCCTATAGGTTCAGGTTTTGCGGCCGGAGTCCGCACCTTTGGGTGGGGGGCGTACTGTCACGTTCTGACCTTAGTTATTTTGTTATGTCTTTGTTTTAGTATGATCAGGGATTGAGTTTGGTGGGTTGTCTATGTTATTTATTTCTATAATTTGGGATTTCTGTGTTTGGTCTGGTATGGTTCTCAATCAGAGGCAGCTGTCAATCGTTGTCCCTGATTGAGAACCATACTTAGGTAGCCTGGTTTCACCTTTGAGTTGTGGGTGATTGTTTCCTGTGTCTGTACCACACGGGATTGTTTTTGTTTGTTCATTCACGTTGTTATTTTATATTTTTGTAGTGTTCAGTTTTCTATATTAAAATGGACACTTACCACGCTGCACATTGGTCCGACCTCTCTTACTCCTCGGAGGAGGAGGAAGAAGAAACCTGTTACACTGAGGGCAATACCAAAATGAATGGTCTATTGATTCTGTATCCTCACAACAAAATCTGCAGAGCTTCTATGATTTTATGCCACAAATATTCAACATTTCGTTGGTGGCAAGAATTCTATATAATAATTTTTGCTGAAAAGCATTAAGTCTTAAATCTTGTGTTGTTTTATATATCAACTCATACACCCTGTACCATGGAATCAAAAATATCTTCCCAACTATTTTGCAATCTGTATGGCACGGTTGTAACCATCCCAGTCCTCAAATGAAACTGGTATACTTTCCCATTTATGCTATTTTTATTCCTCCACTAGTTTTATATTATATTGGGTAGATAGACCAGTTCCCGACCTCCTCCCACTGCCACCTGCCTCCTCCATTTTTGTGGCGATGCTGTAATCAATTGGTTGTACTCTTGGATTGAGCAGACCTTTCCGTATAATTCTGATAACTCCATGAAGGTCAGAACTCTACCATTCCAATTTACAATATAATTTAAGAACAAAATACCCTTTTCTAACAACTTTCCCATAAGTACAGGTATTTTATCAACCAGCACATTTGAGTTCAGCTGTAATATTTGTTCTATCTTTTCAGGGGGATGAAATTGAAATTGTAGCCAGCTCTGCAATGCTTGTTTGAAAAATAGTTACTTTGAAAAAAGTATAATTTTCAATTAATCAAAAATTAAGGCAAAAATAAAACTTTTAAACAATGGATGAGCTTTTCTTAGTAATCTACTTGAGAACCGTTTAGGGTTCAAATAAAACTTTTGAATGAGTGAAGCTTTTAGAGAGAGGTTTATTTTACACCTGGGGTTGCTATATATTATTTCTACCCATTTTATAAGAGAATTACCGAAATGGAAAAATCCAGGCATTTATAAATCAAATCCAGTCTTTATCAAATGCCCTTTCAAAATCTGCTATAAATACCATTCCTAGCTCTTGTATGTTTCATGATGTTCTTTTATTGCTAGTAGTTGTTGTATATTTTCTCCCCCCCCCTTGCGTTGTGCCGTGGCGAAGATCTTTGTGGGCTATACTCGGCCTTGTCTCAGGATGGTAAGTTGGTGGTTGAAGATATCCCTCTAGTGGTGTGGGGGCTGTGCTTTGGCAAAGTGGGTGGGATTTATCCTTCCTGTTTGGCCCTGTCCGGGGGTATCATCGGATGGGGCCACAGTGTCTCCCGACCCCTCCTGTCTCAGCCTCCAGTATTTATGCTGCAGTAGTTTATGTGTCGGGGGGCTAGGTTCAATTTATTATATCTGGAGTACTTCTCCGGTCTTATCTGGTGTCCTGTGTGAATTTAAGTATGCTCTCTCTAATTCTCTCTTTCTCTCTTTCTTTCTCTCTCTCGGTGGACCTGAGCCCTAGGACCATGCCTCAGGACTACCTGGCATGATGACTCCTTGCTGTCCCCCAGTCTACATTGCCGTGCTGCTGCTCCAGTTTCAACTGTTCTGCCTGCAGCTATGGAATCCTGACCTGTTCACCGGACGTGCTACCTGTCCCAGACCTGCTGTTTTCAACTCTCTAGAGACAGCAGGAGTGGTAGAGATACTCTTAATGATTGGCTATGAAAAGCCATTTGACATTTACTCCTGAGGTGCTGACTTGCTGCACCCTCGACAAGTACTGTGATTATTATTATTTGACCATGCTGGTCATTTATGAACATTTGAACATTTACATTTACATTTAAGTCATTTAGCAGACGCTCTTATCCAGAGCGACTTACAAATTGGTGCGTTCACCTTAAGACATCCAGTGGAACAGCCACTTTACAATAGTGCATCTAAATCTTTTAAGGGGGGTGAGAAGGATTACTTTATCCTATCCTAGGTATTCCTGAAAGAGGTGGGGTTTCAGGTGTCTCCGGAAGGTGGTGATTGACTCCGCTGTCCTGGCGTCGTGAGGGAGTTTGTTCCACCATTGGGGGGCCAGAGCAGCGAACAGTTTTGACTGGGCTGCGCGGGAACTGTACTTCCTCAGTGGTAGGGAGGCGAGCAGGCCAGAGGTGGATGAACGCAGTGCCCTTGTTTGGGTGTAGGGCCTGATCAGAGCCTGGAGGTACTGAGGTGCCGTTCCCCTCACAGCTCCGTAGGCAAGCACCATGGTCTTGTAGCGGATGCGAGCTTCAACTGGAAGCCAGTGGAGAGAGCGGAGGAGCGGGGTGACGTGAGAGAACTTGGGAAGGTTGAACACCAGACGGGCTGCGGCGTTCTGGATGAGTTGTAGGGGTTTAATGGCACAGGCAGGGAGCCCAGCCAACAGCGAGTTGCAGTAAGAACAAAAGTAAATGACATTTTACAATAAATCGAATACCTGAATTCCCACCAAAAACACTGAACTACATTATAAACATGTAAACTCAGCAAAAAAAGAAACGGGACCCTGTTTTCAGGACCCTGTCATTCAAAGATCATTCGTAAAAATCCAAATAACTTCACAGATCTTCATTGTAAAGGGTTTAAACACTGTTTCCCATGCTTGTTCAATGAACCATAAACAATGAATGAACATGCACCTGTGGAACGGTCGTTAAGACACTAACAGCTTACAGACGGTATGCAATTAAGGTCACAGTTATGAAAACTTAGGACACTAAAGAGGCCTTTGTACTGACTCTGAAAAACATCAAAAGAATGATGACCAGGGTCCCTGCTCATCTGCAAGAATGTGCCTGTCACGTTCATCGTAAGAATTATAGGACCAAGGCGTAGGCGTGATGTGGTTTCCACATCTTTTATTTTGTGAAATGCACAAAAGCAATAAAGAATGAACGAAACGTGAAGACAATGGAGTGCTCACAGGCAACTACACATAAACAAGATCCCACAAACACAGGTGGGAAAATAACTACTTAAATATGATCCCCAATTAGAGACAACTATTACCAGCTGCCTCTAATTGGGAATCATACAAAACACCAACATAGAAAAAGAAACTAGAACACAACATAGACATAGATATACTAGATCACGCCCTGACCTACTACACCATAGAGAAACAATGGCTCTCTATGGTCAGGGTGTGACAGTGCCTTAGGCATGCTGCAAGGAGGCATGAGGACTGCGGATGTGGCCAGGGCAATACATTGCAATGTCCGTACTGTGAGACGCCTAAGACAATGCTACAGGGAGACAGGACGGACAGCTGATCGTCCTCGCAGTGGCAGACCACGTGTAACAACACCTGCACAGGATCGGTACATCTGAACATCACACATGCGGGACAGGTACAAAATGGCAACAACAACTGCCCGAGTTACATCTTGGCCATGTTCTGTTATAATCTCCACCCAGCACAGCCAGAAGAGGACTGGCCACCCCTCATAGCCTGGTTCCTCTCTAGGTTTCTTCCTAGGTTTTGGCCTTTCTAGGGAGTTTTTCCACCTTTTTTCCACCTGCATTGCTTGCTGTTTGGGGTTTTAGGCTGGGTTTCTGTACAGCACTTTGAGATATCAGCTGATGTACGAAGGGCTATATAAATATATTTGATTTGTCCATAATATTGGTAATTTCCTTAAGAGCACGGTGATGATAGTTTGTAGAGTGATTACCTTTAAGGTCCATTGAGGTACTTAATACTGTGTTATAGTCTCCTACCATAATGATTAGATCATTTGTTGCCTGTAAGTTCCAAAAATTGGTATAAATGTTTTTGAAGAAGTGTGGATCATCCTGATTTGGACCATCTAGATTAATGAGCCAAATCTCTTTTTTGTCCACTTTCATATTCAAAGGATCCACCTTCCTTGCGATTCATTCCTGACTATTTGCACATTCAAATCAACATTTTTGTTCATTAATATCATCACACCCTTTGGGTTCCTTTGTCCATGACATAAAATTATTTCACCATGTAGAGTGAGTTTCCTGTAAACAATATATGTTATATTCCTTTTCTTTGAGCCACATAAAGACTCATCTTTTTATATAATCTGCTAAACCAATTATAACTGGCTATACTTATTTCACCCCTTACCATAACTAGATACTATTCTCAGTCTAAATTGGCCATAATTAGTGCTTGTAAAGTTACTGCCATCAGAGGTATTATGAAGGTCAAAACTAGAGCTTTCAAATGTCTGATATTTAGATTTCAAGAAATAGGTTCTAGCAATATCGGTTTTATTCCCTTGCCTGTTTGCCTGTGAGACAATGCCACAGATGGTAGAACATTGAGACAAGATATTATGTGTGTAACAAATCTGAGTAGGTTGATGTGTATGATATTGGATGTGATATAATGAGAGTGTGTACAATGTCTGTATAAGAGTAAGACTATAATGTGTGTTATCCAAATAAATAATAACTCTGCCAATTTGCATGGTTGAGTGTCTATGTGTGTAACATGTAGTGCGTGTAGCCTTAATATTCATGATGATAATGGTAATCCATATCGTATCCCCATCATAGTTGCATCATAATTACCTTTAACATAACTGAAAATCACATCCCAGCATTTCCATAGCAATTGACGTTTTACATGGTCATGAAAGAGACCTTGCATTACTCTAGAGACGGCTTCACTACAGTACAAATGTATTCCATACAATACTGTATGTTATTATTCTCCAATGCCCCTATTCTGATATCTTCCCCTTGCTTGTTGTAAACATATATAAACTTGTAGACAAATACATATAAAAGATAGACAAACAATAAACACATTCAATTATAAAACTGTTCTCGACAATAGGGAGAGAGGGAGAGAAGAGAAAAGAAAGAGATAGTGAGAGAGCAAGATCAGGTGTGTGTGTGTGTGTATGTACAGTCGTGGCCAAAAGTTTGAGAATGAGACAATATTAATTTTCACAAAGTCTGCTGCCTCAGTATGTATGATGGCAATTTGCATATACTCCAGAATGTTATGAAGAGTGATCAGATGAATTGCAATTAATTGCAAAGTCCCTCTTTGCCATGCAAATGAACTGAATCCCTCATTTCCACAGCATTTCAGCCCTGACACAAAAGGACCAGCTGACATCATGTCAGTGATTCTCTCGTTAACACAGGTGTGAGTGTTGACGACGACAAGGCTGGAGATCACTCTGTCATGCTGATTGAGTTCGAATAACAGACTGGAAGCTTCAAAAGGAGGGTGGTGCTTGGAATCATTGTTCTTCCTCTGTCAACCATGGTTACCTGCAAGGAAACACGTGCCGTCATCATTGCTTTGCACAAAAAGGCCCTCACAGGCAAGGATATTTATTGCTGCCAGTAAGATTGCACCTAAATCAACCATTTATCGGATCATCAAGAACTTCAAGAAGAGCGGTTCAAATGTTGTGAAGAAGGCTTCAGAGCGCCCAATAAAGTCCAACAAGCGCAAGGACCGTCTCCTAAAGTTGATTCAGCTGCGGGATCGGTGCACCACCAGTACAGAGCTTGCTCGGGAATGGCAGCAGGCAGGTGTGAGTGCATCTGCACCCACAGTGAGGCAAATACTTTTGGAGGATGGCCTGGTGTCAAGAAGGGCAGCAAAGAAGCCACTTCTCTCCAGGAAACCATCAGAGACAGACTGATATTCTGCAAAAAGTACAGGGATTAGACTGCTGGGGACTTGGGTAAAGTCATTTTCTCTGATGAATCCCCTTTCAGATTGTTTGGGGCATCCGGAAAAAAGCTTGTCCGGAGAAGACAAGGTGAGAGCTACCCTCAGTCCTGTTTCATGCCAACAGTAAAGCATCCTGAGACCATTCATGTGTGGGGTTTCTACACCTGCATTGCTTGCTGTTAGAGGTTTTAGGCTGGGTTTCTGTACAGCACTTTGAGATATCAGCTGATGTAAGAAGGGCTCTATAAATTGATTTGATTTGAGGTTGCTTCTCAGCCAAGGGAGTGGACTCACTCACAATTTTGCCTAAGAACACAGCCATGAATAAAGAATGGTACCAACACATCATCCAAGAGCAACTTCTCCCAACCATCCAGGAACAGTTTGGTGATGAACAATGCCTTTTCCTGCATGATAGAGCACCTTGCCATAAGGCAAAAGGGATAACTAAGTGGTTCAAATCAAATCAAATCAAATCCAATTGTATTTGTCACGTACACATGGTTAGCAGATGTTAGTGCGAGTGTAGCGAAATGCTTGTGCTTCTAGTTCCGACAATGCAGAGAACAAAACATCGATATTTTGGGCCCATGGCCAGGAAACTCCCCAGACCTTAATCTCATTGAGAACTTGTGGTCAATCCTCAAGAGGCGGGTGGACAAACAACAACCCACCAATGCTGACAAACTCCAAGTGTTGATTATGCAAGAAAGGGCTGGCATCAATCAGGATGTGGCCCAGAAGTTAATTGACAGCATGCCAGGGTGGATTGCAGAGGTCTTGAAAAAGAAGGTCAACACTGCAAATATTGGCATCAACTTCATGTAATTGTCAATAAAAGCCTTTGACACTTATGAAATGCTTGTAATTATAATTCAGTATTTGTGTCATTCTCAAAACTTTTCGCCAGGACTGTATACGTCCGTATGTGTAAGCAAGCATGTAATTGAGTATGTGTGTGTTCATATCCACTTCATAATGTTCAGATATTTTTACACTTACCATACCTTCTTTTTTTCCGTAACCTGTAGTCCCTGTAGAATTTAGTACAGCTGTAACGGCGTTCGTCTGTTGAAGGAAGATAGTCGGACCGAAATGCAGCGTAGTGGTTACTCATGACTTTAATGAAGGAAAACGGAACGATACATGAAATAACTCATAAATACAAAAACAACAAACGGAACGTGAAACCTATTACAGCCTATCTGGTGAACACTACACAGAGACAGGAACAATCACCCAAGAAATACAAAGCGAACTCAGGCTACCTAAATACGGTTCCCAATCAGAGACAACGAGAAATCACCTGACTCTGATTGAGAACCGCATCAGGCAGCCAAACCTATACAACACCCCTAATCAGCAGCGATCCCAATAATACAAAACCCCAATACGAAATATAACAACATAAACCCATGTCACACCCTGGCCTGACCAAATAATAAAGAAAACACCAAATACTAAGACCAAGGCGTGACAGAACCCCCCCCCCCCTAAGGTGCTGACTCCCGGACGCACCTCAAAACCATAGGGAGGGTCCGGGTGGGCGTCTGTCCGTGGTGGCGGTTCCGGCTCGGGACGTCGACCCCACTCCATGAATGTCCTAGTTCCTCCCCTTCGCGTCCTGGGATAATCCACCCTCGCCGCCGACCATGGCCTAATAGTCCTCACCCAGAACCCCACAGAACTGAGGAGCAGCTCGTGACTGAGGGGCATCTCGGGACTGAGGGACAGCTCGGGACTGAGGGGCAGCTCGGGACTGAGGGGCAGCTCGGGACTGAGGCAGCTCGGGACTGAGGGGAAACTCGGGACTGAGGGGAAGCTCGGGACTGAGGGGCAGCTCGGGACTGAGGGGCAGCTCGGGACTGAGGGGCAGCTCGAGACTGAGGGGCAGCCCGGAACTGAGGGGCAGCCCGGAACTGAGGGGCAGCCCGGGACTGAGGGGCAGCCCGGAACTGAGGGGCAGCTCGGGACTGAGAGAAAGCCCAGTACTGAGAGGAAGCCCAGTACTGAGATGAAGCTCAGGTAGGTAGTAGGCTCCGGTAGATCCTGGCTGGCTGGCGGATCTGGAAGATTCAGGTTGACTAGCAGATCTGGAAGATTCTGGTTGACTGGCAGATCTGGTAGAATCTGGTTGACTGGCAGATCTAGAAGATCATGGCTGACTGGCGGATCTGGAAGATTCAGGTTGACTAGCAGATCTGGAAGATTCTGGTTGACTGGCAGATCTGGTAGAATCTGGTTGACTGGCAGATCTAGAAGATCATGGCTGACTGGCAGCTCTAGCTGCTCTATGCAGACTGGCAGATCTGGAAGAGACTGGTTGACTGGCAGATCTGGAAGAATCTGGTTGACTGGCAGATCTAGAAGATTATGGCTGACTGGCGGATATATCTGCTCTATGCAGGCTGACAGCTCCCTGCAGACTGGCAGCTCTGGCTGCTTCATGCAGACTGACAGCTCTGGCTGCTTCGAACAGACTGACAGCTTTGACTGCTCCATGCAGGCTGACAGCTCTGGCTGCTTTATACAGACTGACAGCTCTGACTGCTCCATGCAGGCTGACAGCACCCTGCAGACTGGCAGCTCTTTGCAGACTGACAGCTCTTTGCAGACTGACAGCTCTGGCTGCTTCATGCAGACTGACAGCACCTTGCAGACTGACAGCTCCCTGCAGACTGGCAGCTCAGGCTGCTCCGAACAGGCAGGAGGCTCCGGCAGCGCTGTAGAGGAGGAAGGCTCTGATAGCGCTGAACAGGCGGGAGACTCCAGTAGCGCAGGAGGGAAGAAAGGCTCTGGCTGTGCTGAACAGGCGAGAGATTCCGACAGCGCAGGAGGGAAGGAAGGTTCTGATAGCGCTGAACAGACAGGAGACTCCAGTAGCGCAGGAGGGAAGGAAGGCTCTGGCTGTGCTGAACAGACTGGCGGTGCTGGGCAGACTGGCGACGCTGGGCAGACTGGCGGCGCTGGGCAGACTGGCGGCGCTGGGCAGACTGGGGGCACTGGCGGCGCTGGGCAGACTGGCGGCACTGGCGGCGCTGGGCAGACTGGCGGCACTGGCGGCGCTGGGCAGACTGGCGGCACTGGCGGCGCTGGGCAGACTGGCGGCACTGGCGGCGCTGAGCAGGCGGGAGACTCCGGCAGCGCAGGAGAGGAGAAAAGCGCTGGCTGCGCTGAACAGGCGAGGTGCACTGAAGGCCTGGTGCGTGGTGCTGGAACTGGTGGTACTGGATCGAGGACACGCACAGGAAGCCTGGATAGACCGGACCGTGCAGGCGCACTGGAGCTCTTGAGCACCGAGCCTGCCCAAGCTTACCTGGCTCGATGCCCACTCTAGCCCGGCCAATACGAAGGGCTGGTATGAACCGCACCGGGCTATGCACCCGCACTGGAAACACCGTGCGCTCCATAGCATAACACGGTGTCTGCCCAGTCTCTCTAGCCCACCGGTAAGCACAGGGAGTTTGCGCAGGTCTCCTACCTGGCATAGCCATACTCCCTTTAAGCCCCTCCCCAATAATTTTTTTGGGCTGCTTTTCGGGCTTCCTTGCCAACCGTGTTCCCTCGTATCGTCGGCTCCTATCTCCGGCTGCCTCTGCTCTCCTAAGTGCCTCCACCTGTTCCCATGGGAGGCGATCTCTTCCGGCCAGTATCTCCTCCCAAGTGTAACAACCTTTACCATCCAACACGTCTTCCCATGTCCATTCTCCGAATAAATCATCCTCCTTTTGCTGCTCCAGGTGTCGCTGCCTGTTATTACCAGCGCCTCTCCGCTTTAGCCGCGGTGTCTTATTTTTCGATTCCATTCGCCTATAGCCCTCTTCGCCCTGTTCCAGCGAATCCCAGGCGGGCTCCAGCATTCTCTCTGGGTCGGCCGCCCACCTGTCTATTTCTTCCCACGTCGTATACTCCATGCCTCTGCTGTCCATAACGTCCTCCTTTCGCTGCTGCCTGTTAACACGCTGCTCGGTCCGAGTGTGGTGGGTGATTCTGTAACGGCGTTCGTCTGTTGAAGGAAGAGAGTCGGACCGAAATGCAGCGTAGTGGTTACTCATGACTTTAATGAAGGAAAACGGAACGATACATGAAATAACTAATAAATACAAAAAACAACAAACGGAACGTGAAACCTATTACAGCCTATCTGGTGAACACTACACAGAGACAGGAACAATCACCCACGAAATACAAAGCGAACTCAGGCTACCTAAATACGGTTCCCAATCAGAGACAACGAGAAATCACCTGACTCTGATTGAGAACCGCATCAGGCAGCCAAACCTATACAACACCCCTAATCAGCAGCGATCCCAATAATACAAAACCCCAAAATCGAAATACAACAACATAAACCCATGTCACACCCTGGCCTGACCAAATAATAAAGAAAACACAAAATACTAAGACCAAGGCGTGACAACAGCCACTGTGTTATGGAGATGTCTCAGAATAGCTGTCCATCTATAAAGAGTATGTCCACAATGATAAAGGCACGCTTACCATTCTCCCTTTGTTGTCTTTGTACCGGATACAGTCTCTTACGACGTTCGTTTACCTCCCTTGGAAATTGGTCATTGAGACCGAATTTGGTCCCTTTAAGATCCCTTCCTCTGCTTTTGATCAGCTCCTTTTGTTGGTAGTGTTCAAATTTTGCGATGATCGGTCGGGGACCCTTGGTTTTGTCGCTCTGAGCTCCAAGTCTGTGTACTCGGTGGAAAGACACCTTGTTTACAGTCTCTATAGGAAGTTTCAAGGCGGATTGCGTCAATTCTCTGATCGCAACCTCTGGATTATTAGATGCGTCCTCAGGAATCCAAGAAGAAAATAGATTTTCACGCATGCTATGATTTTGTATGTCTAGTAGCGACTCTTTCATCACCCTTATTTCCCTGAGTAGACAATCCATGTTGGAATCGTGGATTTTTACCTTGGCTGTGAGTGTCTTGTTTTCTCTTTGGAGCTTGAGAATTTCATTCTGGCTGAACTCCAAACTCCCCGTCAGCACTGCTACCTCCTCATACAACTTTTCCAGTGTTGCATGGATTCAGAGCACTAGTCTCTACCTCAATGGTAAGTAAAATCATCCGTGTCTGTAGATTAATCTGTTTTTCTTTTTTTTTGTCGGGTTAAAGTTATTTTGTGAGGTGGTCGGATCTTTCCATGAAGGAGTATGTTGTTCCTCCATAGCGTAAAGCTTCTGGTACTCGTCGATTTCCCTCAGGATCTCCTTAGTATCCAGATTGTCTCTTTACTGCAACCAGTTGTTTTATGAAAAGACAACAATGAGTCTTTCCCACGACGACGACAGCTGTCTGTAGTACAGCCAGCTAGCACTCGCGGAATCCACACAAAAAAAGGAACACAAACTTAGCTGTAAAGGCTAACCGCGTCATGGAATCCTTAGCAACAAAACTTTAGTTGGGATTAAAATCGATTTAATGAAGATGTTTTAATGTAAACAACAAACCGAGTGTGGACAGTATAATGTGCTCTGTTGACGTATGATGAAAAAGGCTGTCAGGCTGTTGAGTATTAATCTTCACATGTATATTTGGTTAATTGATCTCTGGCTCTTACTCACTGTCTTAATCCTCGTCACTTCTGTTTCAGACATCCCAAGTGCATGTTCTTTAATGTGAAATATTACAACTGTTAGGCGAACTACCCATGCCAGATATGGAAAGACATACTGTACTTCTGCACACGAGTACAGTATGGAGCAATGACTACCCTACCCACTGGGCACAG
>NW_027036170.1:0-12977 GCF_034236695.1 Oncorhynchus nerka
TAATTGGGCGTCACTCTAAAGCGGGAAGGTGGAATAAACGAGTCAGGAGTAGGTTTTCTTGATTGAACACAGTTCTCTATTGAGGGCATTTGGTCAACACAAACAGTCCAACATAATCAATGAAAATCTTCCAAGGCAAAACATACATCTTCTTCTCCGGATGAAACCGGAACACAATAGGCTTATCTATAAACTACCACAAAAAGTCACGGGATTGTCACCGTCTTAGTGTTTCTTCCTGGATAGCTCCTCTCTCTCGGTGGCCATCTTCCAGAGATAGTTTTTCCCCCTTCTCTGCTGGTTCCATTCTCTCTCTTATAGGGGAAGGAGAGTATGTCATTAGTACCGTCAGCTGTGCTTAATTGCCTCTGGTTACCTTGTCTCCCATGCCTTGTTGGGCTACTATCCATGAGCCCAGCCTGCCCTCTGGTGGTCCTTCCACAATAACTTGAAAGTAAGGAAATATAGGAGGAATCCATAACACTTAAGAATATTTAAATATGAGTATATCTATCCAAGGCCTCATACTAGACCGGAAAATAAGGGAGTGACAACGTGAAAGAAGGAACAAACCCAACTTACGCGAAGGGCCATTACGAATACATAGAAGGGTTGGTAGGGCCGCACGGCTAGGCCCTTGTTACACCGAAGTAACTAAAGTCCCAAAGTACTCTGCCCAGCCAGAGGACGGGGTAGAGGCTTTTGCTGCAGGCATTGGGCAAAAGTCAGCACCGTGACAGAGGCTCATGGTTCTCATTCCCTTCCATAGACTTACACAGTAATTATAACAACTTCCACAGAACGTCTTCCAGCCTATCAAAGCTCTTGCATGTTGTCCACTGACTGACATGTTGTCCACCCAATCAAAGGACCAGAGAATGAATATCATACTGAAAGCATAAGCTACTGCTAGCTAGCACTGCAGTGTATAAAATGTGGTGAGTAGTTGACTCAAAGAGAGAGAAAGACAATATTTGAACAGTTAACAAATTAATTTATTTCAAAATGAAGGAGAAGCAAGAGAGAAATAGAAAGAGAGATTGTTATTATTTATTTTTTTTACTTTGTTTCACTTACTTAGCTAGCAAATGGCAGCTAGCTAGTTTAGCCTACAGAATCACCCTGCTCAAACAGAGGGATGCTTTGTTAGCTAGCTGGCTATGACATTCCAACACAACACTGAAACTCTTCCAAGGTAAGATTTTGGTATTATTAATTTATTGCCACCGGGGCCCGCCAGTGTAACTGCTTATTGACTGTACATTAACGTGTTAGTGGCCAGATGGAAGCCACTCCTCAGTAAAAGGCACATGACAGCCCGCTTGGAGTTTTCCAAAAGGCACGTAAAGGACACTCAGACCATAAGTATCAAGATTCTCTGATCTGATGAAACCAAGATTGATATCTTTGGCCTGAATGCCAATCGTCACGTCTGGAGAAAACCTGGCACCATCCTTAAGATCAATGGAAACAGGAAAAAGAGGACAGTGCACGCCCCCATTCTCAGTGGAGCAAGTTGAGAGCGTCAAGTTCCTTGGTGTCCACATCACCAACAAACTGACATGGTCCAAGAACACCAAGACAGTTGTGAAGAAGGTAAGACAAAACCTATTCCCCCTCAGGAGACTGAAAATATTTGGCATGGGTCCTCAGATCCTCAAAAGGTTCTTCAGCTGCACCATCGAGAGCATACTGACTGGTTTCATCACTGCTTGGTATGGTAACGGCTCAGCCTCCGACTGGAAGGCACTGCAGAGGGTAGTGCAAACGGCCCAGTACATCACAAGGGCCAAGCTTCCTGCCATCCAGGACCTCTATACCAGGCGGCGTCGAAGGACCTAAAAATTGTCAAAGACTCCAGCCACCCTAGTCATAGACTGTGCTCTCTGCTACCACACGCAGGCATTACGGGAGGGCCAAGTCTAGCTCCAAGAAGCTTCTAAACAGCTTCTACCCACAAGCCATAAGACTCTTGAACATCAAATCATATAGCTTCCCAGACTATTTGCATTGCCCCCCCTCTTTTACACCGCTGCTACTCTGTTATCATCTATGCATAGTCACTTTAATAACCTACATGTCCATACTACCTCCACTAACCGGTGCCCCCGCACATTGACTTTGTACCGGTACCATCTGTATATAGTCTCGCAATTGTTATTTTATTGCTGCTCTTTAATTACTTGTTCTTTTTATTTCTTATTCTTATCCATATTTTTTTAAACTGCATTGTTGGTTAGGGGATCGTAACTAAGCATTTCACTGTGAGGGTGTATTAGACACATGTGACTAATAACATTTGATTTGATTTAATTCGATGGTGAAGCATAGTGGTGGCAGCATCAGGCTGTGGGGATGTTTTTCAGTGGCAGGGACTGGGAGACGAATCAGGATCGAGGGAAAGCTGAATGGAGCAAAGTACAGCGAGATCCTTGATGAAAGCCTGCTCCAGTGGTGTAAAGTACTCCAGTAAAAGTCTTTCAAGCACTACTTAAGTAGTTTTTTGGGGTATCTGTACTTTACGTTACTATTTATATTTTTGACAACTTTCACTTTTACTTCACTACATTCTTAAAGAAAATTATGTACATTATCTCCATACATTTTCCTTGACACCCAAAATGTACTTATTACCATTTGAATGACTTGCAGTACAGGAAAATGGTTCAATTCCTGGTTATCCCTACTGCCTATGATCTGGCAGACTCACTAAACATACAGTTAAAGTCGGAAGTTTACATACACCTTAACCAAATACATTTAAACAGATTTTTTTCACAATTCCTGACATTTAAACCTAGTAAAAAGTCCCCGTCTTAGGTCAGTTACGATCACCACTTTATTATAAGAATGTGAAATGTCAGAATAATTGTAGAGAGAATAATTTATTGCAGCTTTTATTTATTTCCCAGTGGGTCAGAAGTTTGCATACACTCAATTAGTATTTGGTAGCATTGCCTTTCAATTGCTTAATTTGGGTCAAACGTCTCGGGTAGCCTTCCACAAGCTTCCCACAATAAGTTGGGTGAGTTTTGGACCATTTCTCCTGACAGAGCTGGTGTATCTGAGTCAGAATTGTAGGCCTTTCTATAGGATGGAGGTCAGGGCTTTGTGATGGCCATTCCAATACCTTGACTTTGTTGTCCTGAAGCCATTTTCCCACAACTTTGGAAGTATGCTTGGGGCCATTGTCCATTTGGAAGACCCATTTGCGACCAAGCTTTAACTTCCTGATTTATGTCTTGTGATGTTGCTTCAATATCAGAAGCTTCTAAAGCCATGACATAATTTTCTACAATTTTCCAAGCTGTTTAAGGCACAGTCAACTTAGTGTATGTAAACTTCTGACCCACTGGAATTGTGATACAGTGAATTATAAGTGAAATAATCTATCTGTAAATAATTGACAGAAAAATTACTTGTGTCATGCACCAAGTAGATGTCCTAACTGAGTTGCCAAACTATGGTTTTTTAACAAGTTATTTGTGGAGTGGTTGAAAAACTAGTTTTAATGACTCCAACCTAACTGTGTAAACTTCCGACTTCAACTGTAAATGCTTAGTTTGTCAATTATGTCTGAGTGTTGGAATGTGTCCCTGGCTGTCAAATAACAATAAGGAAATTGTGTCATCTGGTTTGCTTAATATAAGGAATTTGATTCATAGCATTTATTTGATGACAAGTAAGTCCTTTTTGCACCACTGTACATTTAAATACACCACTGTACATTTAAAACCAGATGCTTTTAGACTTTTACTCAAGTATTATTTTCTATTAACCTCTCTAGGGTAAGTGGGACGCTAACCCCCCACCTGACCAACATCCAGTGAAAGTGCAGGGCGCCAAATTCAAACATAAATCTCGTAATTAAAATTCCTCAACCATACATGTATTGTACACCATTTTAAAGATAAACTTGTTGTTAATCCCACCACAGTGTCCGATTTCAAAAAGGCTTTACAATGCATACCATGCGATTATGTTAGGTCAGTACCTAGTCACAAAAAACAGCCATTTTTCAAGCCAAAGAGAGGAGTCACAAAATCAGAAATAGAGATAAAATTAATCACTAACCTTTGATGATCTTCATCAGATGGCACTCATAGGATTTCATGTTACATAATACATGTTTTGTTTGATAAATGTTGTTGAAAATACAACTGTTATGCATGGAATTAAAGATATACTTCTCCTTAATGCAACCGCTGTGTCAGATTTTAAAAAAGCTTTACGGAAAAAGTACACCATGGAATAATCTGAGTACGGCGCTCAGAGACCAAAACAAGCAACCAGATACCTGCCATGTTATGGAGTCAACAAAAGTCAGAAATAGCATTATAAATATTCACTTACCTTTGATGATCTTCATCAGAATGCACTCCTAGGAATCCCAGTTCCACAATAAATTATAGTTTTGTTCGATAAAGTTTATGTCCAAATACCTCCTTTTTGTTCGCGCATTTAGTGCAGTAATCCAAATGTGCAAGCACTATGTAACGGCTCTCGTGGGTTGAAGAAGGAGACCAAGGTGCAGCGTGGTAGGCGTTCATGAATTTTAATCAAACTGAACACCGCAACAAAATAACAAAGTAGAAAAACGAAAGCGCACAAACTCCCACAAAACCCAAATGGAAAATCACAACTAATATGTGATCCCCAATCAGAGACAATGATAGACAGCTGCCTCTGATTGGGAACCACACTAGTCAAAAACAAAGATTCTCCCACCCGAGTCACACCCTAACCTAACCAAACATAGAGAATAAATAAGTATCTCTAAGGTCAGGACGTGACACACTAGGTCCAGACAAAGTCATAAAAGTTATGCATATCCTTTTATCTGGGCCTGAGTTGCAGGCAGTTTACTCTTTTCATCCAGACATAAAAATACTGCCCCCCACCCCAAAGAAGTTTTAAGGCATCTTTACTTTTACTCTAGTATGACAATTGAGGACTTTTTCCAACTCTGCTCCAGAGCTTTCAGGACCTCAGACTGGGGTGAGGGTTCAACTCCCAATTGGACAACAATCCTAAGCACACAGCCAAGGAATTGCAGGAGTGGCTTCGTGGCAAGTCTCTGAATGTCCTTGAGTGGCCCAGCAATAGCCCGGACTTGAACCCGATCAAACATCTCTGGAGAGACCTGAAAATAGCTGTGCAGCCACGCTCCCCATCCAACCTGACAGAGCTTAAGATAAGAATTGGAGAAACTCCACAAATACAGATGTGCCAAGCTTGTAACATCATTCCCAATAAGACTTGAGGCTGTAATCGCTGCCAAAGGTACTTCAACAAAGCACTGAGTAAAGGGTCTGAATACGTATGTAAATGGTGATATTTCAGTTTTGCATTTTTAATACATTTGCAAAAATAAAGTAAAAGCACTTTTTGCTTTGTCATTATGGGGAATTGTGTCTAGATTGATGAGCAAAAAAAATCGAAATAAATTTAGAATGAGGCTCTAACGTAACAAAATGTGGAAAAAGTCAAGAGGTCTGGATACTATCCAAATGCATTGTAAATCAGTTAAGGAGGATACATATTAATCAGTCAAGGATACCCATCACTACACATTCTGTGAACTTTAAACTTGTAGAATGCACGCCAACTCAAGCTGCACATTTTTAAAACGTTTAAAATCACTGTATATTGTTATTGATGATATCTAGTAAGCCTACATACCCAGCTGTGCACACCTACCGTAGCCTAAACAGCCCTCCTATTTGCCTCGAGTGATGGGGTTTAATGGGACAGCCATTGAGCAATGCATGAGTCAGAGCTCTCTCTTCATCTTAATAACAAACCATTGTCCTTCGTCTTCAGTCCATTATCAATTTCCAAGCACATGCTGCTCTGCCCTGCTGTGAAATATCTGTGTTGTGCTTTATGGTGCTTTATGGTGCTTTATGGTGTGTACATAATCAGTCCGGCGACCACGCACTGCAGGTCCATACCAGAGCGGCGCACACTAAAACCAGAGTGCCATGTGATGAGCAGATGAACAGAGTGTCGTACGGTTCTGTTGGGTTGTGGTTGTAAGGAGGTTTTTTTATGTACCTGAGAAGGGATATCATGGACAAGAACCCCGTATTTCAGATGTCTTGCGCTCAACACCAACGATGGATCAAAGTGTCAGGTAGGTCTTAGTCTCTGTTAACCCAGAAATGCAATCTTGCATAATTTGGTAAACTGTGTGATTCATTTCTGTGTTCATACTTGTTAGAAGTTTTAAAGAAAAACTATTTTACCTCTTAAATATAGTTGTGCTAGAATTTCAAATTCATAAATGTAAATTCACTAATAAAAAGATCACTATATTAACTGTTTTCTATAAGGAGTTTGAGCAGTATATTAAGATCATTTTACATTCTTCTAATAAGAAAGCTGTAAAATGTGTCAATCAATGTCTTTTAAGGCCTTTGTATAATCCTTTTTTTTTGTACCCCCTAGAATAGTGAATATGTTGTTCTTGTTTGTTTTATACTTCCTGTATGTCTAATTTTGTTTGGTGCAAAAGAATATATCATTTCAAAAGTTGTGTCAAAAATCAAGTCTCCACCAGAGAATGTGTATTTCATGATGAGATGCTTGTGTCTCCGCCCTAACAATAGGAGTCATTGCCCACAAAGGAAGGCAGGCAATAAGGGGCAAGATAAGATTTTTATTTTACTAGGCAAGTCAGTTAAGAACAAATTCTTATTTTCAATGACGGCCTAGGAACAGTGTTCAGGGGCAGAACGACAGATTGGTACCTTGTCAGCTCGGGGATTCGAACTTGCAACCTTTCGGTTACCAGTCCAACGCTCTAACCACTAGGCTACCCTAGTGGCAGATACAGATACAGATACAGTGGGGCAAAAAAGTATTTAGTCAGCCACCAATTGTGCAAGTTCTCCCACTTAAAAATATGAGAGAGGCCTGTAATTTTCATCATAGGTACGCTACAACTATGACAGACAAAATGAGAAAAAAAATCCAGAAAGTCACATTGTAGGATTTTTAATGAATTCATTTGCAAATGATGGTGTAAAATAAGTATTTGGCCAATAACAAAAGTTTATCTCAATACTTTGGTATATACCCTTTGTTGGCAATGACAGAGGTCAAACGTTTTCTGTAAGTCTTCACAAGTTTTTCCACACACTGTTGCTGGTATTTTTGGCCCATTCCTCCATGCAGATCTCCTCTAGAGCAGTGATGTTTTGGGGCTGTTGCTGGGCAACACGGACTTTCAACTCCCTCCAAAGATTTTCTATGGGGTTGAGATCTGGAGACTGACTAGGCCACTCCAGGACCTTGAAATGCTTCTTACGAAGCCACTCCTTCGTTGCCCGGGCGGTGTGTTTGGGATCATTGTCATGCTGAAAGACCCAGCCACGTATCATCTTCAATGCCCTTGCTGATGGAAGGAGGTTTTCACTCAAAATCTCTCGATACATGGCCCCATTCTTTCTTTCCTTTACACGGATCAGTCGTCCTGGTCCCTTTGCAGAAAAACAGCCCCAAAGCATGATTTTTCCACCCCCATGCTTCACAGTAGGTATGGTGTTCTTTGGATGCAACTCAGCATTCTTTGTCCTCCAAACACGACGAGTTGAGTTTTTACCAAAAAGTTATATTTTGGTTTCATCTGACCATATGACATTCTCCCAATCTTCTTCTGGATCATCCAAATGCTCTCTAGCAAACCTCAGACGGGCCTGGACATGTACTGGCTTAAGCAGGGGGACACGTCTGGCACTGCAGGATTTGAGTCCCTGGCGGCGTAGTGTATTACTGATGGTATGCTTTGTTACTTTGGTCCCAGCTCTCTGCAGGTCATTCACTAGGTCCCCCCGTGTTGTTCTGGGATTTTTGTTCACCGTTCTTGTGATCATTTTGACCCCACGGGGTGAGATCTTGCGTGGAGCCCCAGATCGAGGAAGATTATCAGTGGTCTTGTATGTCTTCCATTCCTAATAATTGCTCCCACAGTTGATTTCTTCAAACCAAGCTGCTTACCTATTGCAGATTCAGTCTTCCCAGCCTGGTGCAGGTCTACAATTTTGTTTCTGATGTCCTTTGACAGCTCTTTGGTCTTGGCCATAGTGGAGTTTGGAGTGTGACTGTTTGAGGTTGTGGACAGGTGTCATTTATACTGATAACAAGTTCAAACAGGTGCCATTAATACAGGTAACGAGTGGAGGACAGAGGAGCCTCTTAAAGAAGAAGTTACAGGTCTGTGAGAGCCAGAAATCTTACTTGTTTGTAGGTGACCAAATACCTATTTTCCACCATAATTTTCTAATAAATTCATTAAAATCCTACAATGTGAATTTCTGGATTTATTTTTCTAATTTTGTCTGTCATAGTTGAATTGTACCTATGATGAAAATTACAGGCCTCTCTCATCTTTTTAAGTGGGAGAACTTGCACAATTGGTGGCTGACTAAATACTTTTTTGCCCCACTGTACATGTGAACAACAGTCACAACTCCCATATAAAACTTTTTTTGCCATAATGCCATGTGCGTCCACTTATATCAGTATACTAGTAAACAACCTAATCTTAATGAAACATTCTATTTAATCAAATAAGCCTCACATAGCAAATTAGCAATACATTTTTGTTGTTGACCAAATTCGACACTCTCACATTGACCTCCAGGATTGTGTCGAGGGACAGCTCTGAGGAAGGGTATCAAAACATGTATGCAGCATTGATGGTCCCCAAGAACACAGTGGCCTCCATCATTCTTAAATGGAAGACGTTTGGAACCACCAAGACTCTTCCTAGAGCTGGCCTCCCGGCCAAACTGAGGAATTGGGGAGAAGGGCCTTGGTCAGGGAGGTGACCAACAACCCGATGGTCACTCTGACAGAGCTCCAGAGTTCCTCTATGGAGATGGGAGAACTTTACAGAAGGACAACCATCTCTGCAGCACTCCACCAATCAGGCTTCGGGACAAGTCTCTGAATATCCTTGAGTGGCCCAGCCAGAGCTCGGACTTGAAGCCGATTGAACATCTCTGTAGAGACCTGAAAAGATCTGTGCAGCGATGCTCCCCATCCAACTGGACAGAGCTTGAGAGGATCTGCAGAGAAGAATGAGAGAAACTCATGTGGGCCAAGCTTGTAGCGTAATTCATTCCCAAGAAGATTTGAGGCTGTAATCGCTGCCAAAGGTGCTTCAACAAAATACTGAGGTAAGGGTCTGAATACTTATGTAAATGTGATATTTCCATTTTTAATTTTTAATATATTTGCTAAAATGTATACACCTGTTTTTGCTTTTTCATTATGGTGCATTGTAGATTGATGAAAAAACGATTTAATAAATTTTTGAATAAGGCTGTAATGCAACAAATGTGGAAATGTTAAAGGGTTTAAAGGGTTTCCAAATGTACTGTATAGAAGTGTAATACTGTGATACAATCTTCGAAATTGAATACATTTCCACTCTATTTCTGACATAGTACAGGTGTCTTCTGCTTTTAAAGCCCATCACCATGTGTGTTTCAAAGTAGATTTAGTTTAAGACTACCAAGAAACACTCTGTGTGACCATGATTTAGCTCACTGCAGTGAAAGATGAATGACATCACACTTGCTCAGACCAACATGTTCCCATCGTATCCACACCCAGTTTTGTTTCCAATGCTTGTAAGACTCTGCCCTGTATGACTTCAGATACTGTCATGTTGTTTCTTTCTGTGTCCAGATTTATAGCATGGTTCCAAGTGGTCTTTAGTTGTGAAGCCAGTTGGACATAGGGCCAAATTCTCTAAAACAATGCTGGAAGCGGCTTATGGTAGAGAAATTAACATAGAATTCTCTGGCAACAGCTTGGGTGGACATTTCTGCAGTCAGCATGCCAACTGCACGCTCCCTCAAAACTCGGGACATCTGTGGCATTGTGTTGTGGGACAAAACTACACATTTTAGGGTGGCCTTTCATTGTCCCCAGCACAAGGTGAACCTGTGTAATGATCATTTTATTTAATCAGCTTCTTGACACCCCTCCCCCTTTGTTTTTCACTGCTGCTATTCACTGTTTTTTTTATCTATGCATAGTCATAGTTCCCCAACCTACATTTACAAATTACCACGACTAACCTGTACCCCCGCACATTGACTTGGTACCGGTACTCCATGTGTATAGCCTCGTTATTGTTATTTTATTGTGTTAATAAATGAACTAAAGTAAAAAACAAAATAAAAAGTAAATATTTTCAACTCTATTTCTTGAACTGCATTGATGGTTAAGGGCTTGTAAATCAAATCAAATCAAATCAAATTTTATTTGTCACATACACATGGTTAGCAGATGTTAATGCGAGTGTAGCGAAATGCTTGTGCTTCTAGTTCCGACAATGCAGTGATAACCAACAAGTAATCTAACTAACAATTCTAAAACTACTGTCTTATACACAGTGTAAGAAGATAAAGAATATGTACATAAGGATATATGAGTGAGTGATGGTACAGAGCAGCAAACAGTAGATGGTATCGAGTACAGTATATACATATGAGATGAGTATGTAGACAAAGTAAACAAAGTGGCATAGTTAAAGTGGCTAGTGATACATGTATTACATAAGGATGCAGTCGATGATGTAGAGTACAGTATATACGTATGCATATGAGATGAATAATGTAGGGTAAGTAACATTATATAAGGTAGCATTGTTTAAAGTGGCTAGTGATATATTTACATCATTTCCCATCAATTCCCATTATTAAAGTGGCTGGAGTTGGGTCAGTGTCAATGACAGTGTGTTGGCAGCAGCCACTCAATGGTGGCTGTTTAACAGTCTGATAGCCTTGAGATAGAAGCTGTTTTTCAGTCTCTCAGTCCCAGCTTTGATGCACCTGTACTGACCTCGCCTTCTGGATGATAGCGGGGTGAACAGGCAGTGGTTCGGGTGGTTGATGTCCTTGATGATCTTTATGGCCTTCCTGTAACATCGGGTGGTGTAGGTGTCCTGGAGGGCAGGTAGTTTGCCCCGGTGATGCGTTGTGCAGACCTCACTACCCTCTGGAGAGCCTTACGGTTGAGGGCGGAGCAGTTGCCGTACCAGGCGGTGATACAGCCCGCCAGGATGCTCTCGATTGTGCATCTGTAGAAGTTTGTGAGTGCTTTTGGTGACAAGCCGAATTTCTTCAGCCTCCTGAGGTTGAAGAGCGCTGCTGCGCCTTCTTCACGACGCTGTCAGTGTGAGTGGACCAATTCAGTTTGTCTGTGATGTGTATGCCGAGGAACTTAAAACTTGCTACCCTCTCCACTACTGTTCCATCGATGTGGATAGGGGGTGTTCCCTCTGCTGTTTCCTGAAGTCCACAATCATCTCCTTAGTTTTGTTGACGTTGAGTGTGAGGTTATTTTCCTGACACCACACTCCGAGGGCCCTCACCTCCTCCCTGTAGGCCGTCTCGTCGTTGTTGGTAATCAAGCCTACCACTGTTGTGTTGTCCGCAAACTTGATGATTGAGTTGGAGGCGTGCGTGGCCACGCAGTCGTGGGTGAACAGGGAGTACAGGAGAGGGCTCAGAACGCACCCTTGTGGGGCCCCCGTGTTGAGGATCAGCGGGGAGGAGATGTTGTTGCCTACCCTCACCACCTGGGGGCGGCCCGTCAGGAAGTCCAGTACCCAGTTGCACAGGGCGGGTCGAGACCCAGGGTCTCGAGCTTGATGACGAGCTTGGAGGGTACTATGGTGTTGAATGCCGAGCTGTAGTCGATGAACAGCATTCTCACATAGGTATTCCTCTTGTCCAGGTGGGTTAGGGCAGTGTGCAGTGTGGTTGAGATTGCATCGTCTGTGGACCTATTTGGGCGGTAAGCAAATTGGAGTGGGTCTAGGTGTCAGGTAGGGTGGAGGTGATATGGTCCTTGACTAGTCTCTCAAAGCACTTCATGATGACGGAAGTGAGTGCTACGGGCGGTAGTCGTTTAGCTCAGTTACCTTAGCTTTCTTGGGAACAGGAACAATGGTGGCCCTCTTGAAGCATGTGGGAACAGCAGACTGGTATAGGGATTGATTGAATATGTCCGTAAACACACCGGCCAGCTGGTCTGCGCATGCTCTGAGGGCGCGGCTGGGGATGCCGTCTGGGCCTGCAGCCTTGCGAGGGTTAACACGTTTAAATGTCTTACTCACCTCGGCTGCAGTGAAGGAGAGACCGCATGTTTTCGTTGCAGGCCATGTCAGTGGCACTGTATTGTCCTCAAAGCGGGCAAAAGTTATTTAGTCTGCCTGGGAGCAAGACATCCTGGTCCGTGACTGGGCTGGGTTTCTTCTTGTAGTCCGTGATTGACTGTAGACCCTGCCACATGCCTCTTGTGTCTGAGCCATTGAATTGAGATTCCACTTTGTCTCTGTACTGACGCTTAGCTTGTTTAATAGCCTTGCGGAGGGAATAGCTGCACTGTTTATATTCGGACATGTTACCAGACACCTTGCCCTGATTAAAAGCAGTGGTTCGCGCTTTCAGTTTCACGCGAATGCTGCCATCAATCCACGGTTTCTGGTTTGGGAATGTTTTTATCGTTGCTATGGGAACGACATCTTCGACGCAAGTTCTAATGAACTCGCACACCGAATCAGCGTATTCGTCAATATTTCCATCTGACGCAATACGAAACATGTCCCAGTCCACGTGATGGAAGCAGTCTTGGAGTGGAGTCAGCTTGGTCTGACCAGCGTTGGACAGACCTCAGCGTGGGAGCCTCTTGTTTTAGTTTCTGCCTGTAGGCAGGGATCAGCAAAATGGAGTCGTGGTCAGCTTTTCCGAAGGGGGCGGGCAGGGCCTTATATGCGTCGCTGAAGTTAGGAGTAACAATGATCCAAGGCCTTACCACCCCTGGTTGCGCAATCGATATGCTGATAAAATTTAGGAGTCTTGTTTTCAGATTAGCTTTGTTAAAATCCCCAGCTACAATGAATGCAGCCTCCGGATAAATGGTTTCCAGTTTGCAAAGAGTTAAATAAAGTTCGC
>NW_027036171.1:0-13002 GCF_034236695.1 Oncorhynchus nerka
CCTCACTACACTCTGATCAACACACACAGACAGATGGAGAGAGAGAAGGAGATACCATACCTCATCTCTCATGTAAACACAGACAGGAGTGGAACCTGACAACTCAGATGCTCTGTAGAGAAGAAGAGAGAGAGGAAAAAATAGGGATTCAAAACAAACACACACCTGTCTGGTGTGAAGTAAGTGAGTCTACGTGTGAGCAACTGTGTGTGTGTGTGTGATGTGTGGTGTTTGGTGTGTGTGTGGTGTGTGTGGTGTGTGTAGTGTGTGGTGTGTGTGTAGTGTGTGTGGTGTGTGTAGTGTGATGTGTGTGGTGTGTGTGGTGTGTGTGGTGTGTGTGTGTGTGGTGTGTGTGTGTGTGTGGTGTGTGTGGTGTGTGTTTGGTGTGTGTGTTTGGGGTGTGTGTGTGGTGTGTGTGTTTGTGGTGTGTGTGTGGTGTGTGTGTTTGGTGTGTGTGTGTTTGTGGTGTGTGTGTGTGTGTGTTTGTCTACATTAAAAACCACTGAACCATAACTGTATCATTGCAGGTCGTCTCCTAAACACAGTAACTTCTCCCTGGCTTGTTGTTCCCCCAGATTCCCCGGGCGGAGCGGAGCTGACATTCATTCTGGAAGCTTCCGTGGCAAAGATTTAGTGATGATGTCATCACAGAGAAGACGAAAGGGGTGACGGACAGACAGCTGGTCTCAAAGAGAGTAAATGGGCCCTACAAAATGTTATTGTTTTGCCTAATTCCGTTTACTTTCTTTCCTAAATTCAGTTGTTTTCTCCGTGTTGCTTTTCCAGGTTTCCGATTTCAAAAACAACTACGTTGGATGTTCAGTCCACAATGAGGCTTAAACCACATCAGAAGACCACTTTTAAGGTCTGGGGAAAATAGAAGAAATTTAGATTTTTGTGTGTAGTTACCCTTTAATGCCAGTAATCACCAGGAAGAGACCGTTGTCCACTACACTGAGAGACCGCTGTCCACTACACTAAGAGACCGCTGTCCACTACACTAAGAGACCGTTGTCCACTACACAGTTGTCCACTACACTAAGAGACCGTTGTCCACTACACTAAGAGACCGTTTGTCCACTACACTAAGAGACCGCTGTCCACTACACTCAAGAGACCGCTGTCCACTACACTAAGAGACCGCTGTACTCAAGAGACCGCTGTCCACTACACTAAGACCGCTGTCCACTACACCAAGAGACCGCTGTCCACACACTCAAGAGACCGCTGTCCACTACACTAAGAGACCGCTGTCCACCACTAAGAGACACTACACACTGAGAGACAGTTGTCCACTACACTAAGAGACCGTTGTCCACTACACTAAGAGACCGCTGTCCACTACACTAAGACAGTTGTCCACCGACTGTCCACTACACTCAAGAGACCGCGTCCACTACACTAAGAGACCGCTGTCCACACCAAGAGACCGCTGTCCACTACACTAAGAGACCGCTGTCCACTACACTAAGAGACCGCTGTCCACTACACTAAGAGACCGCTGTCCACTACACTAAGAGACCGCTGTCCACTACACTAAGAGACAGTTGTCCACTACACTGAGAGACAGTTGTCCACTACACTAAGAGACAGTTGTCCACTACACTGAGAGACAGTTGTCCACTACACTAAGAGACAGTTGTCCACTACACTAAGAGACCGCTGTCCACTACCAAGAGACTCCACACACACCGTTGTCCACTACACTAAGAGACCGCCGGTCCACTGAGAGACCACTCCATCACACACCGCTGTCCACTACACTAAGAGACCGTTGTCCACTACACTAAGAGACCGCTGTCCACTACACTACACACTAAGAGACCGCTGTCCACTACACTAAGAGACCACGTGAGAGACCGCTGTCCACTACATTCAAGAGACCGCTGTCCACTACACTACCGCCGGTCCACCACACCGCTGTCCACTACACTAAGAGACTGTCCACTACACTAAGAGACTGTTGTCCACTACACTAAGAGACTGTTGTCCACTACACTAAGAGACTGTTGTCCACAGGCTGGGGAGAGAGTAGAGAGAGAGTAGAGAGAGAGTAGAAACAATCTGGGGAGAGAGTAGAGAGAGAGAGTAGAGAGAGGGTAGAGAGATTAGAGAGAGAGAGAGTAGAGAGTAGAGAGAGAATAGAGAGAGAGAGAGCGGCTGGAGAGAGAGTCAAAGAGCAGTAGAGCGACATGGAGAGAGTAGAGAGCGGCATGGGAGATAGAGAGCGGCTGGAGAGAGTAGGAGAGCGGCTGAGATACAGATGCTGGAGATAGGAGAGCGGCTGGACATATTTTAGAGAGCGCATGGGAGAGATTAGAGAGCGGCTGGAGAGAGTAGAGACATATTAAGAGTAGAGAGCGGTTGGAGAGAGCAGAGATTCTTGAGAGAGCAGAGAGCGGTTGGATACATATTCGCCGACATAGATTATTGGAGAGAGTAGAGCGCGTGGAGAGATTTTAGAGCGGTTGGAGAGAGAGTAGAGCGGTTGGAGAGAGAGAGCGGTTGGAGAGAGAGTCGAGCGGCCCGACGGGATAGAGAGAGCTAGATTAGCAGCTGGAGAGAGTAGATACGTGGGACATACAGAGTAGAGAGCAGCTGGAGAGAGATCGAGAGAGCATATTGGACAGAGAGATATCGCACCGACATTACATACTGGAGGATAGGAGAGAGCAGCTGGAGAGAGATAGAGCAGCTGGAGAGAGAGTAGAGAGCAGCTGGAGAGAGTAGAGAGCTTGGAGACATAGAGAGCTGGAAGAAGTAGCAGAGCAGCTGGACAGAGTATTAGCAGCTGGAGAGAGAGTAAGAGAGCAGCTGGAGAGAAAGTGAGAGAGCAGCTGGAGATTATTACATATTGGACATAGTAGAGCAGCTGGAGAAGTAGAATATTTTGAAGTAGAGAGCAGCTGGGAGATAGTAGAGGCAGCTGGAGAGAGAGTAGAGAGCAGCTGGAGAGAGAGTAGAGGTTGGGGGGTGAGGAGAAAGAAAACAGGAGAGAAAAAGGAGAGGAGGAGGGGAGAGGGGTTGTTGTAACTTGGCACACTCCGGTCTGCAATAGATCACAGTGTTCAGCACTCACTCATAAAAATAACAAACCTCTGGTCTTGGCAGGCAGGCAGGCGAGCACGCACACACACACACACTGCACTTGGGCGATCAGTGACAACCCTACCTACCTACCTGGTCTGGGGAAAGTGTGTGAGCAGCTCCCATAGTGTCTGTCCACTGGAGAAAGTACTCCTGGAGTCTGGTACCATCTTCCATCTGCAGGGCAATACGCACCTGAGGAACACACACAGAATACAACACACTGTTTTACAACAAACACAGAGACAGGACACACTGTTCTAGAACACACACAGAAACAGAACACACAGAAACAGAACATACCGTTATTGAACACAGACAACTCATTTACAAACCAACTCATTTACAAAACCCACACACACACCGCATCTAGAGAACAGAGAACACCGCATCTAGAGAACACACACACACCGCATCTAGGGAACACACACACACACACATCTAGGGAACACACACACCCACACATCTAGGGAGGGAACACACACACCACATCTAGGGAAACACACACACCCACACATCTAGGAACAACACACACACATCTAGGGAACACACACACACACACACACACACACATCTAGGGAACACACACACCCACACATCTAGGGAACACACACACACATCTGGAACACACACACATCTACACACACACACACACACATCTAGGGAACACACACACACACACATAGGGAACACACACACACACATCTAGGAACACACACACATCTAGGAATACACACACACATCTAGGGAACACACAGAGCCAAATTCCTATTCAGAGCTCTTAGTCACCCAGAGAACTACAGCCATGATCACAGAGATGATTATCCTGAATACAGTTTATAACACAACACGGGCACAGTTTCAAACACTCCTCTACCTGCCCTCCCCCTGACACACGGCCATGTTGTTACAAGACGGCTTTCATCGTATGCCACATCTAGACTCCCTGTAACATGGAAATAATCCACAAAGACCTAACAACTCATTCCATAAACACATTACTCCACTAAACACATTCTGAGAGGATCAGACATGAACCACATTCACACAGCTGTTAAATGCCCTGTAACGTAAACAAACAGCCGATGTCAATCAATCCACCACATTTTATATATAAGGCCATTTCTACATCAGCAGATGTCTCAAAGTGTTTATACAGAAACTCAGCCTAAAACCCCAAACAGCAAGCAATGCAGATGTAGAAGCACGGTGGCTAGGAAGAACTCCCTAGAAAGGCAGGAACCTAGGAAGAAACCTAGAGAGGAACCAGACTCTGAGAGGTCAGTCCTCTTCTGGCTGAACCTAGGAAGAGACCCAGAGAGGAACCAGACTCTGAGAGGTCAGTCCCTCTTCTGGCTGAACCTAGGAAGAGACCTAGAGAGGAACCAGACTCTGAGGGGTCAGTCCTCTTCTGGCTGAACCTAGGAAGAGACCTAGAGAGGAACCAGAAGAGAGTCCTCTTCTGGCTGAACCTAGGAAGAGACCTAGAGAGGAACCAGACTCTGAGAGGTCAGTCCTCTTCTGGCTGAACCTAGGAAGAGACCTAGAGAGGAACCAGACTCTGAGAGGTCAGTCCTCTTCTGGCTGAACCTAGGAAGAGACCTAGAGAGGAACCAGACTCTGAGAGGTCAGTCCTCTTCTGGCTGAACCTAGGAAGAGACCTAGAGAGGAACCAGACTCTGAGAGGTCAGTCCTCTTCTGGCTGTGCCAGGTGGAGATTATAACAGAACATGGACAGATTGTTCTTCACTATGTTGTGATGTCTGACTGTCTATGGAGGTGTGGAACGTAAACACTACATGTTGTGATGTCTGACTGTCTATAGTGGTGTGGAACGTAAACACTACATGTTGTGATGTCTGACTGTCTATGGAGGTGTGGAACGTAAACACTACATGTATGTTGTGATGTCTGACTGTCTATAGTGGTGTGGAACGTAAACACTACATGTTGTGATGTCTGACTGTCTATGAAACACTACATGTATGTTGTGATGTCTGACTGTCTATGGAGGTGTGGAACGTAAACACTACATGTTGTGATGTCTGACTGTCTATGGAGGTGTGGAACGTAAACACTACATGTTGTGATGTCTGACTGTCTATGGAGGTGTGGAACGTAAACACTACATGTATGTTGTGATGTCTGACTGTCTATAGTGGTGTGGAACGTAAACACTACATGTATGTTGTGATGTCTGACTGTCTATAGTGGTGTGGAACGTAAACACTACATGTTGTGATGTCTGACTGTCTATAGTGGTGTGGAACGTAAACACTACATGTTGTGATGTCTGACTGTCTATGGAGGTGTGGAACGTAAACACTACATGTTATGATGTCTGACTGTCTATGGAGGTGTGGAACGTAAACACTACATGTTGTGATGTCTGACTGTCTATGGAGGTGTGGAACGTAAACACTACATGTTGTGATGTCTGACTGTCTATGGAGGTGTGGAACGAAACACTACATGGACTGATGTCTGACTGTCTATGTTGAAACACTACATGATGTCTGACTGTCTATGGAGGTGTGGAACGTAAACACTACATGGATGTTGTGATGTCTGACTGTCTATGGAGGTGTGGAACGTAAACACTACATGTTATGATGTCTGACTGTCTATGGAGGTGTGGAACGTAAACACTACATGTTATGATGTCTGACTGTCTATGGAGGTGTGGAACGTAAACACTACATGTTGTGATGTCTGACTGTCTATGGAGGTGTGGAACGTAAACACTACATGTTATGATGTCTGACTGTCTATGGAGGTGTGGAACGTAAACACTACATGTTATGATGTCTGATGTCTATGGAGGTGTGTAAACACTACATGTTGTGATGTCTGACTGTCTATGGAGGTGTGGAACGTAAACACTACATGTATGTTGTGATGTCTGACTGTCTATGGAGGTGTGGGAGGTAAACACTACATGTTGTGATGTCTGACTGTCTATGGAGGTGTGGAATTAACACTACATTATGTTGTGATGTCTGACTGTCTATGGAGGTGTGGAACGAAACACTACATGTATGTTGTGATGTCTGACTGTCTATGGAGGTGGGAACGTAAACACTACATGTTGTGATGTCTGACTGTCTATGGAGGTGTGGAACATAAACACTACATGTTGTGATGTCTGACTGTCTATGGAGGTGTGGAACGTAAAACACTACATGTATGTTGTGATGTCTGACTGTCTATGGAGGTGTGGAACGTAAACACTACATGTTGTGATGTTGACTGTCTATGGAGGTGTACATGACTGTGATGTCTACTGGAGTGGTGTGGAACGTAAACAACATGTATGTTGTGATGTCTGACTGTCTATGGAGGTGTGGAACGTAAAACACTACATGTTGTGATGTCTGACTGTCTATGGAGGTGTGGAACGTAAACACTACATGTATGTTGTGATGTCTGACTGTCTATGGAGGTGTGGAATAAACACTACATGTTGTGATGTCTGACTGTCTATGGAGGTGTGGAACGTAAACACTACATGTATGTTGTGATGTCTGACTGTCTATGGAGGTGTGGAACGTAAACACTACATGTATGTTGTGATGTCTGACTGTCTATGGAGGTGTGGAACGTAAACACTACATGTTGTGATGTCTGACTGTCTATGGAGGTGTGATGTTGTGATGTCTGACTGTCTATGGAGGTGTGGAACGTAAACACTACATGTATGTTGTGATGTCTGACTGTCTATGGAGGTGTGGAACGTAAACACTACATGTTGTGATGTCTGACTGTCTATGGAGGTGTGGAACGTAAACACTACATGTATGTTGTGATGTCTGACTGTCTATAGTGGTGTGGAACGTAAACACTACATGTATGTTGTGATGTCTGACTGTCTATGGAGGTGTGGAACGTAAACACTACATGTTGTGATGTCTGACTGTCTATGGAGGTGTGGAACGTAAACACTACATGTATGTTGTGATGTCTGACTGTCTATGGAGGTGTGGAACGTAAACACTACATGTTGTGATGTCTGACTGTCTATGGAGGTGTGGAACGTAAACACTACATGTATGTTGTGATGTCTGACTGTCTATGGAGGTGTGGAACGTAAACACTACATGTATGTTGGTAGCGTGTTGTATGCGTTTTCTCGGTGGGTGGGAGGTCACTTGGCACATGTTGATGACACGGGTGCTGTCAGAGGATTGATGATGTCATTAAGAAAGGACCTGACCTCTTCTCAGAACCCCAGTGGAAACAGCAGACGTCATCCCAGATGGATGATGACCCATGTTAACTTAATCCAGAGCCGGCCAGTTGTTTACCCATCACTCACTGTGGTGACGAGCTAACATGGAAAACATGTTTCCCCCCAAGGACACCGGCAGAGTTAAAAAGGATGAAGAAAATGTGTTTTTAACAACTAACCATTTAAAAAAAATAGAAACAGGGGAACTATGTTGGATGAGAACTGTGAGTCAGAACGAGGGACAGAGAGACAGAGCGGGTCTATAAACAGAGGGGTAGAGAGAGGGGTATATAAACAGAGGGGTAGAGAAACAGAGAAAGAGAGGGGTATATAAACAGAGGGGTAGAGAGAGGGGTATATACACAGAGGGGTATAGAGAGGGGTATATAAACAGAGTGGTAGAGAGGGGTAGAGAAAGAGAGGGGTATATAAACAGAGGGGTAGAGAGGGGTAGATAAACAGAGGGAGGAGGGTAGAGAAAGAGAGGGTATAGAGGGTAGAGAGGGGTAGATAAACAGAGGGGTAGAGAGGGGTAGAGAAAGAGAGGTAGATAAAGAGGGGTAAAGAGAGGGTAGATAAGAGGGTAGATAAAGAGAGGGTAGATAAAGAGAGGGGTAGAGAGGGGGTAGAGAAAGAGGCAGAGGGGTAGATAAAGAGGGATAGAGGGGTAGATAAAGAGGGTAGAGAAAGAGAGGTAGAGAGGGGTAGATAAAGAGAGGCAGTAGAGGGGTAGATAAAGAGAGGGGTAGAGAGTGGGTAGATAAGAGAGGGGTAGAGAGGTAGATAAAGAGGTGTGAGGGAGGTAGATAAAGAGGGTAGAGAGGGCAGTAGATAAAGAGAGGGTAGAGAGGAAAGAGAAAGAGAGGCAGTAGAGGGGCAGATAAAGAGGGGGTAGAGGGGGTAGATAAAGAGATAGAGAGGGAGAGGGGTAGATAAGTGGTAGAGGGGTAGAGGGAGGGGTAGATAAAGAGGGGCAGAGAGGGGTAGATAAAGAGAGGGGTAGAGAAAGAGAGGGGGTAGAGAAAGAGAGGGGTAGAGAGGGTAGATAAAGAGGGATAGAGAGGGGTAGATAAAGAGAGGGGTAGAGAGGGAGAGAGGGGTAGAGAGGGGTAGATAAAGAGAGGGTAGAGAGAGGTAGAGAGGGGTAGAGAGGTGGAGAGAGGGGTAGATAAAGAGGGGGTAGAGAGGGGGAGAGAGGGGTAGAGAGGGGCTCGGCAATAAACAAATGGGGCAAGAAATGTGAATAGTTTCTCTCAAGAAAAGGGCACCATTGAAAGGACTGATTACTGGGGTAAAGGAGTGTGATTACTGGGGTAAAGGAGTGATTACTGGGGCAGTAAATGTAAAAGTTACCAACTGAAGGGGAAGATTCCGGTGTTGTGATGCTCATCGTTTGGTGCAACGCAGACAGGGTGATGAGAGGGGAAACAGAAAAGTCATTGTTCTTTTGAGTTTTGATGTTTAGTCTTTGCCCGACAAAGTAATGTTAGGATTCGGCTTTTGTGCCGAATACATTACGTTGTTACAGGTGTCAACCTTATGGGCACGTGGTGTGTAGGAGGGAGGTTCCTAGGTGGTCCTATGTGGTAGAGGTGTGTAGGAGGGAGGTTCCTAGGTGGTCCTATGTGGTAGAGGTGTGTAGGGAGGAGGAGGTGTTCCTATGTGGTAGAGGTGTGTAGGAGGGAGGTTCCTAGGTGGTCCTATGTGGTAGAGGTGTGTAGGGAGGAGGGAGGTTCCTAGGTGTTCCTATGTGGTAGAGGTGTGTAGGAGGAGGTTCCTAGGTGTTCCTATGTGGTAGAGGTGTGTAGGAGGGAGGTTCCTAGGTGGTCCTATGTGGTAGAGGTGTGTAGGGAGGAGGGAGGTTCTAGGTGTTCCTATGTGGTAGAGGTGTGTAGGGAGGAGGGAGGTTCCTAGGTGGTCCTATGTGGCAGAGGTGTGTAGGGAGGAGGAGGTTCCTAGGTGTTCCTATGTGGTAGAGGTGTGTAGGAGGGAGGTTCCTAGGTGGTCCTATGTGGCATGTGGTGTGTAGGAGGGAGGTTCCTAGGTGGTCCTATGTGGCAGAGGTGTGTAGGAGGGAGGTTCCTAGGTGTTCCTATGTGGTAGAGGTGTGTAGGAGGGAGGTTCCTAGGTGGTCCTATGTGGCATGTGGTGTGTAGGAGGGAGGTTCCTAGGTGGTCCTATGTGGCAGAGGTGTGTAGGAGGAGGTTCCTAGGTGTTCCTTTGTGGCAGAGGTGTGTAGGAGGGAGGTTCCTAGGTGTTCCTATG
Organism: Oncorhynchus nerka; assembly: GCF_034236695.1. Lineage (NCBI taxonomy): Eukaryota > Metazoa > Chordata > Actinopteri > Salmoniformes > Salmonidae > Oncorhynchus > Oncorhynchus nerka. Next base: position 9,581 of record NW_027036171.1, read on the forward strand.
TGGCAGCAGTGTGTAGGAGGGAGGTTCCTAGGTGTTCCTATGTGGCAGCAGTGTGTAGGAGGGAGGTTCCTATGTGGCAGAGGTGTGTAGGAGGGAGGTTCCTATGTGGCAGAGGTGTGTAGGAGGGAGGTTCCTATGTGTGTAGGAGGGAGGGAGTGTTCCTATGTGGCAGAGGTGTGTAGGAGGGAGGTTCCTAGGTGTTCCATGTAGTAGAGGTGTGTAGGAGGGAGGTTCCTATGTGGCAGAGGTGTGTAGGAGGAGGTTCCTATGTGGCAGAGTGTGTAGGAGGGAGGTTCTATGTAGCAGTGTGTGTCTTAGGTGCAGAGGTTGTAGGAGGGAGGTTCCTATGTGGCAGCAGTGTGTAGGAGGGAGGTTCCTATGTGGCAGAGGTGTGTAGGAGGGAGGTTCTATGTGGCAGCGGTGTGTAGGAGGAGGTTCTATGTGGCAGCAGTGTGTAGGAGGAGGTTCCTATGTGGCAGCAGTGTGTAGGAGGGAGGTTCCATGTGGCAGCAGTGTGTAGGAGGGAGGTTCCTATGTGGCAGCAGTGTGTAGGAGGAGGTTCTATGTGGCAGCAGTGTGTAGGAGGGAGGTTCTAGGTGTTCCTATGTGGCAGAGTGTGTAGGAGGGAGGTTCCTATGTGGCAGAGGTGTGTAGGAGGGAGGTTCCTATGTGGCAGCAGTGTGTAGGAGGGAGGAGTGTTCCTATGTGGCAGAGTGTGTGTAAGGAGGGGAGGTTCCTATGTGGCAGCAGTGTGTAGGAGGGAGGTTCCTATGTGGCAGCAGTGTGTGTAGGAGGGAGGTTCCTATGTGGCAGCAGTGTGTAGGAGGGAGGTTCCTAGGTGTTCCTATGTGGCAGAGGTGTGTAAGGAGGGAGGTTCCTATGTGGCAGCAGTGTGTAGGAGGGAGGTTCCTAGGTGTTCCTATGTGGCAGAGGTGTGTAGGAGGGAGGTTCCTAGGTGTTCCTATGTGGCAGAGGTGTGTAGGAGGGAGGTTCCTATGTGGCAGCAGTGTGTAGGAGGGAGGTTCCTAGGTGTTCCTATGTGGCAGAGGTGTGTAGGAGGGAGGTTCTATGTGGCAGAGGTGTGTAGGAGGGAGGTGGCAGAGGTCCTATGTGGCAGAGGTGGTAGGAGGGAGGTCCTATGTGGCAGCAGTGTGTAGGAGGGAGGTTCCTATGTGGCAGAGGTGTGTAGGAGGAGGTTCTATGTGGCAGAGGTGTGTAGGAGGGAGGTTCCTATGTGGCAGCAGTGTGTAGGAGGGGATTCTAGGTGTTCCTATGTGGCAGAGGTGTGTAGGAGGGAGGTTCTATGTGGCAGAGGTGTGTAGGAGGGAGGTTCCTAGGTGTTCCTAGAGAGTGTGTAGGAGGGAGGTTCCTATGTGGCAGAGTGTGTAGGAGGAGGCTTCTTAGGTGGTGTTCTATGTGGCAGAGGTGTGTAGGAGGGAGGTTTCTATGTGGCAGAGGTGTGTAGGAGGGAGGTTCTATGTGGCAGAGGTGTGTAGGAGGGAGGTTCCTATGTGGCAGCAGTGTGTAGGAGGGAGGTTCCTATGTGGCAGAGGTGTGTAGGAGGGAGGTTCCTATGGTGGCAGCAGTGTGTAGGAGGGAGGTTCCTATGTGGCAGATTGTGTGTAAGGAGGGAGGTTCCTATGTGGCAGAGGTGTGTAGGAGGGAGATTCCTAGGATTCCTGTTTCTATGTGGCAGAGGTGTGTAGGAGGGAGGTCCTATGTGGCAGAGGTGTGTAGGAGGGAGGTCTAGGTGTTCTATGTGGCAGAGGTGTGTAGGAGGGAGGTTCCTATGTGTGGCAGAGGTGTGTAGGAGGGAGGTTTCTATGTGGCAGAGGTGTGTAGGAGGGAGGTTTCTATGTGGCAGAGGTGTGTAGGAGGGAGGTTCCTATGTGGCAGCAGTGTGTAGGAGGGAGGTTCCTATGTAGCAGCAGGTGTGTAGGAGGAGGTTCCTATGTGGCAGAGGTGTGTAGGAGGAGGTTCCTATGTGGCAGAGGTGTGTAGGAGGAGGTTCCTAGGTGGCAGAGGGTGTAGGAGGAGGTTCCTAGGTGTTCCTATGTGGCAGAGGTGGTATGAGGGAGGTTCCTATGTGGCAGAGGTGTGTAGAGGGAGGTTCTATGTGGCAGAGGTGTGTAGGAGGGAGGAGGTTCCTATGTGGCAGAGGTGTGTAGGAGGAGGTTCCTATGTGGCAGAGGTGTGAGGAGAGGTTCTTGGCAGAGGTGTGAGAAGGGCATGACACAAGGAGGAATATGTAGCATTGGGGAAAGTAGTGGTAGGAGGGAGGTTCCTATGTGTCAGAAGGTGTGTAGGAGGGAGGTTCCTATGGGGCAGGGGTGTAGGAGGGGTTCTATTGCAGAGAGGCAGGTTGAGGTTTCCTATGTGCCCCGGTGTTAGAGTAGTAGCAGCAGTGTGTAGGAGGGAAGTTCCTACTCTCTTGGAGGCAGTGAGAAAAAGTAGTGGAAGATGGGTCAAGGGAGGTTCATGAGAGGCAGAGGTGTGTGGGGAGGTTTCTATGTGGCAGATCTGTGAGGACCAGTACAGAGGGAGGAGGTGCTGGAGCAGAGGGGTGTGAGGAGTAGATCTGTACCAGTGGCAGAGGTGTGTGGAGGGAGTAGATCTTACCTGAACAGAGTGTGTAGGAGGGTTCCTAGGTGTAGAATCTGACACCAAGGAATACAGAGAGAGGAAAGTAGGGTGTGTGTAGTAGATCTGCCCAGAACAGAGAGAGGAGGGGTTGAGGTAGATCTGTACCAGTACAGAGAGAGGAGGGGTGCTGAGGCAGTGAGATCTGTACCAGGACAGATGGGAGGGATCCTGAGAGGAGGGGTGTGTGAGTAGTAGATCTGTACCTGTACACAGAGGGAGGGATCCTGGAGAGGAGGGGTGTGAGTAGTAGATCTGTACCAGTACAGAGAGGGAGGGAGTAGATCTGTACCAGAACAGAGGAGGGTGTGGGTAGTAGATCTGTACCAGTACAGAGGGAGGGGTCCTGAGAGGAGGGGTGTGGTAGTAGATCTGTACCAGTACAGAGGGGAGGGGGGGAGGGGTGAGTAGTAGATCTGTACCAGTACACAGAGGAGGGGTGAGTAGTAGATCTGTACAGAGAGGATCCTGGAGGAGTGTGGTAGTAGATCTGTACTCAGTACAGAGGGAGGGGTCCTGAGAGGAGGGGTGTGAGTAGTAGATCTGTACCAGTACAGATGGAGGAGGGGTGTGAGTAGTAGATCTGTACCAGTACAGAGGGATGGGTCCTGAGAGGAGGGGTGTGAGTAGTAGATCTGTACCAGTACAGAGAGAGGAGGGGTGTGAGTAGTAGATCTGTACAGAGAGAGGAGGGGTGTGAGTAGTAGATCTGTACAGAGAGAGGAGGGGTGTGAGTAGTAGATCTGTACCAGTACAGAGAGAGGAGGGGTGTGAGTAGTAGA